>NW_026892668.1:0-200686 GCF_033815535.1 Pezoporus flaviventris | reverse complement strand
AGAGGCTGTTTTCATACCATCCTCAGGGGGTGCTGGAAAGGGCTCACTGTTTTGAGGAGGAGTGAGACCTACAGAGAGAGAGAGAACAAAACAAGCAAACAAAAGGAGCATCCAAGGCTACAGATTAGTGATAAGTCAACCTTGGAGCTGGGAGACCTCCAACAACCCCACACATTTGGGTAATCAGCAATATGAGAAGCAGTTACCTCCTTCAATCTGTGACGCTGTTGTTGAGTTCAGCCAAAGGCTTTCAGCCTTCATGGATGGGAGGAACAAACAGACCTATGTAGTTCGTTGCTGCTGAAGAGGTATGAAGCACAAGAAAAGGCATTGTCATAGCAAATTACATCGGGGGGGGGAGGGGGGGGGAAATCACCTCCTGCTAAACCGATTTACATAAGTAAATCCAAATAATGACTATTAATTCCTTAGAAGGAGTACCTAATTTCTCACATTCACATAAAAATGATCCAGGCCTTGCACTATGCTTCCTAAACCTCTGCTTTAACAAAACATTTCACCTTTCCTTCTTTAATAGAGTCTGCTAGCTCAATTCTAAGCTAATAAAGATCCCATAAAACAATAGTCCTCCGTAATCAGGACAGGAAGGCAGCATGCTTTGCTGTTGTAGCTGCCCCATCCCTGGCAGTGTTCAAGGCCAGGTTGGAAGGGGCTTGGAGCAACCTGGTCTAGTGGAAGGTGTCCCTGCTTTTTTTATTTATTGCTGACCCGGAGCTGAGGACAGCCTGCTAACTGAGCAGGACTACTTGCTGTTCAGGATGTCAGCTGGATTAGTGACGGGCTTGAGGCTATTGCATTGTTTTCTGGTGCAGTAGAAGGGGCTACCAATTTTGGATGAGAAGGCAAGACCACCATGTTCTGCACATCACAGATGTGATGTGCTGCTGGCTAGATGTCAGACTCTTGCAATGGCACATTTGAGTTCTGTGACATTCCTATTTTCCACATTGCTAAAAGGAAGGGCATCAGGAAAGGGAACAGACTTAAACAATCCCCTTCTTTCTCCCTCCCCTTACATACCTGTCAGAGCTGCCAGAAGCCAGAAGGTATTCATTGGGATGGAATTCAACATTTACTGGGCCAGTATGTTCTGTAAACTCAAACACTAGCTTCCCAGCCACCAGATCCCACAGCTGGAAGAAAGAAAGAAAGAACAGAAAGACACTTGAAAGGACAATGTTAGAGAATTCCAATGCATTTCAGGTTTCCTTGTACTGGCAACCTTCTAATGCTTCTTCCCCTACAAGAACAGACTCAGTGATCAGGGAAGAAGTACAGTCCCAGTCATTTGAGGCTGCTTTTTAATTTTACTTTTTTTTTTTTTACCCTGGAATTTTCTTCTAAATTTTTCATTTAATTTCTCCTCTAAAAGTTTCTGGTTTATATTTAGAGACTGGCATAAAATAAAGCATTTTCACCTGTCCCCACAGATTATCTCTCAAAAGCAAACAGACAGAAAGCCCAAAGCAATCATTGAAGGAATCCCTCAGCAATTCATTCTTCCTGTGCATTAGTCTCCACTGAAAAAATTTAGAGTGAAACAACTGATCAGGTTATTTCATGTGAAGCTGAAAACAAAAACCGATCCTTTGCCCACATTCCTCTATACCACACCTGAAACAACTGAAGTCACTGCTTCACTTGATACTTTTCTGAATTCCTTCTCTTGCTCTGCTCAGACTTAACAGCAATTTTCAAACTGATAAACATATGCAATGTATACGATATGAAGACCGTCTGAGAACATTTGGGCTGTTCAGCCTAGAGAAGAGAAGATGTGTGAGGACAGCAAAGCAGCCTTTCAGTATCTGAAGGGGGCCTACAAGGATGCTGGAGAGGGGCTCTTCATCAGGGACTGTAGTGATAGGACATGGGGTAATGGGTTCAAGCTGAAATGGGGTGAGATTTAGGTTGGATATAAGGAAGAAAGTCCTCCCTGTGAGAGTGATGAGGCCCTGGCACAGGTTGCTCAGAGCAGCTGTGGCTGCTCTAGTGGAAGGTGTCCCTGCAAGTGGCAGGAGGTTGGAACTGGGTGAGCTTTAATGTCCCTTCCAACCAAAACCATTCTATGATGACACACTCCTACTGAATTCACTGAGCAGAGCAGAAACTGGTATGGTGAAGCAATGTGCTATGGACAACTCATTCTGTAACATCTGAGACTACCAAGGGCAATGTTCAGGTATCACAACTCTCACCATCACCAAAATTTGAATTTTCATGTGCATAGTCCCAAGATGTCTGTTGGATAAGCGCACTGCAATGCACACAGCTCTCTTATGGATGTTGTGGGCCACTAAAGATGATCCTCATAAACAGACTGGTCCTTGCAAAGCCATGGGGCTCAACCAATTGCTTAATCAACTAAAAGCGTTTATGAGTGAGTGCTGGTAATGCCTGGTAAAAGATGGTCCCAGCATACCTATGTGTCACGAGCACATAAGGAGGTGTGACAATAGATTACCTTTACAGTGTGATCATCATCAGCAGAGGCTAACAACTTCCCATCAGGACTGAAGCAGAGACATCAAACTGCTTCTGTGTGACCCTGAAAGGAGACCAACCAACAGTATTCCCCCCCCCCCCCTTTTTTTTTTCCTCCCTTTCTTTTGAGGGAATTCTGGCTTCTGTCTTTCAATCCTATACAATATAATAAAATCAAGTAACTGTTTCACAGAGTCCACAGCTTGCAGAACACTGAACACTCACCCACATTAAATGACTGTAGATATTTCTGGCATCACTTTAAAGTATGATAAATACAGATATAACTTAATAATAATCAATTTTAAATTACACAGATGTATGTGGTCACATAGAAGTGTCATTCCACTAAATTGGTTTCTAAATTAAATGAATATACAGCAAGTCCTTTGGGTTGAAAAAGGCCCCAAGAATAGAAACATCTGGATGCAGTGGGGCCTTGCATGGTAATATCAGTCACAATATAAAGTAACACTCATGAATCTCTCCATCCCACACTAAAGCAAACAAAACTAGAGTACATTAACTCTTATGATATCCATTTCATGTTACCATACAGCTCAGAGGCCTGCAGAAGTTTGCCAGTCCACTTCACAAATTGTGCAGATCTTATTTCCATACTGGAAAACTAAGAAGTTAATTGTACATAATCACTTTAAGGTTTGTTCACAAGTCCTCAATAGAAAACTTTCCCCCCCTCTTCACCTGAAAAATAATTAAGCATTTTACCTTTTACCTGAAGACACAGCTTTTTTTTCTCCTCACATCCCAGAGGTACAGGGAAGAAAAGTAAACAAAAGATATTTAGAGCAGTACATGGGAAGCCCAAGAGTCCTGTCACAATAAGATCTTTCCCTATAACCAAGCTGATATGACACTACAGAATGAAAACACTGAAGGGGCTCTTGAACCAGTTTGCTTTAGGGGTATTTCCTAACCTAATTCCTCAATCACTTCTATAAGGTATTTCTTACTACAGAAGCTCAGTTCCAACAGCATAATGAAGCAGATGCAATCCACAGCAATCAGGACATCTGTGCTTGGCGCCACATTCCACAGCACAGGAGTCACACTCCTGAGCTACCTTTGCAAGCACACACACAGATTTCTCAAATCCACCAGCCCACACACATGGAAATGATGATGTGTGCAGCATTGACCAACAGCTTGGCACAAAACACATTCTGGCGCTCTTGAAAACAAAGATACTGCAAGTAAAGAGGGCAACTTTTAGGGGAAGATGGGTTTTACCTTAATGTTTGTGTCCAAAGAGTCAAATGCCACAATGCTTCCATAAGGATGGAAATCAAGGCTGCAGAGGTTCACTGTGTAACCAAGTAAGGATTGAAGAACTGGGAAAAGAAGCAGCAGAACAGGAAGAAGGAATAGGGAGCAAATATTTAGTAGATCATTTCCCCCCAGACACCATGCAGAAGTTTAGCCATACTATCCTCACCATTAAGTACATACTAATGCAACATACGTTACACATGTTACATATTGTTTATTAATCTGCATACATTATTTTATGGAAATGCTTCTGACCTTGCCCTTGCAATACAAAGAAACAGCAATAGAGGGCCCATGTTCAGTTATACTAATGAAAGCCCTGTCCTTAAGTGTGGAAACAACGAATAAAACTCCGGAGGCCTCTGTGCTGAAAATAAAATTGAAAAGCCACATCCTGAGGCAGCTGCCAAGCAGCTTATCTTTCCACTTGTTACAAAGAGAGCAAAATGGGGCAGGAGAAGGGACAACATTTTTAGCCAAGAAGTGAAAGGGACATTTGATCACCTGCATCATTCACCTGCAGCTATTGGACAAACAGGCTCATTCCCAGGACTCTGCACTCCCATCCAGGCACAAGCCTGACTTCTGTCCCTTCAGTTCCAATACTCTCACTGGACTCCTTCAATTGCCCCTTTCAAGAAGAATCCCAAAGACTGGGAAAGAACATTTGGGAAGCATGAGACAGCAAAACAATCACAGGGTTTCAGCAAGTCATCAACCAAGTAACACCTCCTGTAATTCTGGAAACCAGAAAGGACCAGTAGAACTGGTACACCACATCTCTGAAAGCAGGGACTCACCTTTGAGGATGAAAAATTGCATAGATAATAACAAGGGCAACCTCTCTCCATCATCTTTCACCTGCAACAGCCTGAAGATTCCCCTGGCAGAAATTAAATCCTGAGCCAGAGCTAGAGTGGTCATTTGCACAGACACTAGCTCATAGGCGTACTAATAAATTCAGCCAGATAGAATCACAGAATAGCTAGGGTTGGAAAGGACCTTAAGATCATTTAGTTCCAACTCCCCTACCATGGGCAGGGACACCTGACACTAGACCATGTCGCTCACGAATCCATCCAACCTGTCCTTGAACACTGCCAAGGATGGAGCATTTATCACTTCCTTTGCCAACCTGGAATCCCACTGCCAGGGATGGAGCAGCCACAGCTTCCCTGGGCAACTTGTTCCAGTGCCTCACCACTTTCACAGAACTTCTTCCTTCTATCTATCCTGAACTTCCCCTGTTTAAGTTTAAATCCATTCCCCCTTGTCCTATCACTACAGTCCCTGATGAAGAGCCCTTCTCCAGCATCCTTGTAGGCCCCCTTCAGATATTGGAAGGCTGCTATGAGGTCTCCATGCAGCTCCTCTTCTCCACGCTGAACAGCCCCAACTTTCTCAGCCTGTCTTCATACAGGAAGTGCTCCAGCACCCATGTCATCCTTGTGGCCCTCCTCGGACGTGCTCCAACAGCTCCATGTCCTTCTTATTTGGAGTACAAGAAAACTGCACACAGTACTTCAAGTGGGGTCTCACAAGAGCAAAGGGGCAGGATCATCTGTGTCCCAGGATACTGTTGGCTTTCTGTGCTGTGATTGCACACTGCCAGCTCATGCTCAGTTTCTCATCAACCAACACCCCCAAGTCCTTCTCTGCCCAACCTGTAGCTCTGCCTGGGATTACCCCAAACCAGGTGTAGGAACTTGCACTTGGCTTGTTTGAACTTCATGAGGTTGGCATCAGCCCACCTCACAAGCATGTCAAGGTCCCTCTGGATGGCATTCCACCCCTCCAGCATATCAACCCAACCACACAGCTTGGTGTAGCTGGCAAACTTGCTGAGGATGCACTCAATCTCACTGCCCATGTCGCTGACAAAGATGTTGAACAGGATCAGTCCCAATACTGACCCCAGAGGGACACTCATTACCAGTCTCCAAATGGACATTGAGCTGTTGACCACAACGAGGTTGACCACAACACAGATGGATGTCATGCGGCCATCCAGCCAGCTCTTTATCCACTGAGTGGTCCATCCATCAAATTGATGTCTCTCCAATTTAGAAACAAGGATGTCGTGTGGGACTGTGTCGAACGCTTTACACAAGTCCAGGTAGATGACATCAACTGCTCTACCCCTGTCCGTCAGTTCCGCAGCCCCATCATATAAGGCCACCAAATTGGTCAGGCAGGATTTCCCCTTAGTGAAGCCATGCTGGCTGTCACCAAACACCTTGTTGTTTTTCATGTGCCTTAGCATGCCATCCAGGAGAATCTGCTCCAAGATTTTGCCAGGCACAGAGGTGAGACTGACTGGTCTGTAGTTCCCTGGGTCTTCCATTTTCATCTTCTTGAAAATGGGAGTTATATTTCCCTTTTTCTAGTCGTCAGGAACTTCACCTGACTGCCATGGTTTTTCAAATACGACGGACAGTGGCTTAGCAACTTCATTCACCAGATCCTTCAGGACTCACAGATGGATTTCATCAGGTCCCATGGACTTGTGTACGTTCAGGTTCTTAAGATGATCTCAGACCTGATCCTCTCCTACAGTGGGCCTAAGGTCTTCATTCTCACAGTCCTTGCATCTGCCTTCCAAGACCTGGGTGGTGTGATCAGAGCATTTGCCAGTGAAGACTGAGGCAAAGAACTCTTTGAGAACCTCCACCTTCTCCAAATCCAGGGTAGCCAGTTCTCCTGATACCTTCCAGAGAGGGCCTACATTATCCCTAGTCTGTCTTTTGTTTGCAACATACCTATAGAACCCCTTCCTGTTATCTTTCATATCCCTTGCCAATTCTAACTGGGCCTTAGCTTTCTTGACCTGATCCTCAGCTTCCCAGACAACATCCCTGTATTCTGCCTGTCCTCTCTTCCACCTTTTTTAAGCCTCTTTTTTCCTTCTGAGTTTTCTCATCAGTTCCTTATCCATCCATGGAGGCCTCCTGGCCCCCCTGCCCTGTTTCCTTCGAGTCAGGATGCAGCACTACTGAGTTTGGAGCAGGTGATCCTTGAATATCAACCAGCAGTCTTGGGCCCCCTGCCCTCCAGGGCTTTGTCCCATGAAACCTTACTAAGCAGGTTCCTGAAGAGGCCGAAGTCTGCTCTCTTGAAGTCCAGGGCAGTGAGCTTGCTGCATGCCCTTCTCACTGTCCTGAGGATCTTGAACCTGACCATATCACGATCGCTACAGCCAAGGCTGCCCCGGAGCCTCACATTTCCAACCAGCCATTCCCTGTTGGTGAGCACGAGGTCTAGCACGGCACCTCTCCTTGTCGGCTCCTCTATTACTTGCAAGAGGAAGTTGTCTTCCAGGATCAGATGAGCTACTCTACCCTGGTAGAGCCAAACTATTTTATAACTGAACTGATTTTAACTGTCTGAATTGCAAAAGTGGTTTTTATTATTTATGCCACCTGCTATCTGCCTTCTTAGCTCAAGCCAGTGTAAGTCTATCTTCATTGCATAGTCTATGAACAAATAGCAACCTATGAGATCTAGTCCTTTTATGGATTCCTGCTAGAATGCACTCAAGAGATGCGTGATACCTTTGCAAACTTATTCTAGGATTTGAGTAAAATGCAATAAATAAAACATGACTCAACAGTTGGCCTTTAGAGGAACAGAGCTTGATGAGCTCATAGCTTTTATGATTTATTAAAAATTAGGTCTTTGTCTATTTAAATGGCCATACAAGAGCATAAGAGGAGAAAAATCAGTTGAGGAAAAAAAGAACAGTGAGATCTTAAGAATGAGGACAAGAGGTCAGCAAGTGAGGGATTCCTGGGCTTGTGCAGAACCTAATTTACTTAAAACTTCCAATTTTATTTTGGATCCTTTCAAGGTTGACAATTTTAAGCAGAGAGTCTGAATACAAATTCTATATACTAGCTACTCTACATGTGCATGGAAACTCATCTGGAATATAGTTCTCAACGCACTTGAGTCAAAACCCTAGAAACTATCTCCTTGGATCTGTCTCCACAATACATGTACAAATTTCTGCTTGGGTGTGCATACACAGCTCTACAGTCTCAGTAGGAAGTGCACAAAAGCTCTCTTAAGAGGGATGGAAATTAAGATGAAAGCAATGACAGGCTCCTGCTCCTTCATAAGTTTGGAACCTTCAGGGTTAGCATAGATATTAAGCATAAGGATAGTATAAAAAGCATGCACTAACAGAACTCATGGAAACAAACTTTTGGCAGCTTTCAGGTCCCGAACTCGAATGGACCCTGACTGGGACCTGGCAACAATGAGTTTCTCATTCATATTGACCTGTAGGCTCTCAATGGGTAACATATGACCTGTCAAACTCTGCAAAGAAAACAAGTCACCATTAACAGCTACTGACAGAGCTCTGTCCACAATGGCTTTGTTCATGTATTTATCCATGAGTTGGAACCACCTGGCTGTGCCACTGCTCCTGTTTCCACATCAGCTACCAGTATGGTAGAACACCCTAAAGACCAGCTTTGACCTGACAGGGGGAGATTGAGATGAGATCTTAGGAAGAAGTTCTTCCCTGTGAGGGTGGTGAGGTGCTGGCACAGGTTGCTCACAGAAGCTGTGGCTGCCCCATCCCTGGCAGTGTTCAAGGCCAGGTTGGACAGGGCTTGGAGCAACCTGGTCTAGTGGAAGGTGTCCCTGCCTGTGGCAGGGGGTTGGAACTGTGTGAGTTACATCAGAGTGATTTGTGTCAGCAACTCAGGGGTCCTAGTGATCATTGCACGTTGCGTGGAGATGGAATCCCTTGTGATCATTGTGCTATGTGCAAAGGGTATGATAAGTGTCCCTGTCAATACCACAGTGAGGAGGAAGAAGAAACAAGAGAATAATTCCCATGGGTCAACCGCAATATTGTGCAAAGAAATGTTTTGCTCATTGTTTAAATTGCATGAATGTTCTTAGAAAAGGGGGGGGGTAGGTAACTTAGAGGTATGTCCTGTTACAGAACGTTGTGAAATCTGTGCACTGAACAAATAAACACATAAGGAGTGGAATTTATGGGGGCTAAGATGGCGGTCAGACTTGTGGTAGACATAATATTTCTTCACCCGGCTCCCAGCTCTCTCACTCCTTGCGGCTGTTTGCCAGGTAACATTTGTACAAGCCCCTCAGGGAACACAAGACCCCAACAACAGTGGGGCATCCCACTGCCAGGGATGGAGCAGCCACAGCTTCTCTGGGCAACTTGTTGCAGTGCCTCACCACTTTCACAGAACTTCTTCCTTATATCTATCCTGAACTTCCCCTGTTTAAGTTTAAATCCATTCCCCCTTGTCCTATCACTACAGTCCCTAATGAAGAGCTCCTCTCCAGCATCGTTGTAGGCCCCCTTCAGACATTGGAAGGCTGCTATGAGGTCTCCACGCAGCCTTCTCTTCTCCACGCTAAACAGCCCCAACTTTCTCAGCCTGTCTTCATACGGGAGGTGCTCCAGTCCCCTGATCATCCTTGTGGCCCTCCTCTGGACTTGTTCCAACAGCTCCATGTCCTTTTTATGTTGAGGAAACCAGAAATGTACGAAATACTCCAAGTGAGGTCTCACAAGAGCAGAGTAGAGGGGCAGGATCACCTCCTTCGACCTGCTGGTCATGATCCTTTTGATGCAGCCCAGGATATGGTTGGTTTCTGGGCTGCAAGCGCACACTGCCTGCTCATGTTCATTTTCTCATCAGCCAACACCCCCAAGTCCTTCTCTGCAGGGCTGCTCTGAATCCCTTCTTTGCCCAACCTGTAGCTGTGCCTGGGATTGCTCCAACCCAGGTATAGGACCTTGCACTTGTCATGGTTAAACTTCATGAGGTTGGCATCAGCCCACCTCACAAGTGTGTCAGGGTCCCTCTGGATGGCATTCCTTCCCTCCAGGGTATCAACCGAACCACACAGCTTGGTGTCATCAGCAAACTTGCTGAGGGCGCACTCAATCCCACTGTCCATGTCAGCGACGAAGATGTCAAACAAGACCGGTCCCAACACCCATCCCTGAGGGACACCACTTGTTACTGGTCTCCAGCCGGACATTGAGCTGTTGACCACAACTCTTTGTGTGCAGCCGTACAGCCAGTTCTTTATCCACCTAGTGGTCCATCCATCAAATTGATGTCTCTCCAATTTAGAGACAAGGATGTCGTGTGGGACAGTGTCGAACGCTTTACACAAGTCCAGGTAGATGACATCAAGTGCTCTGCCCCTGTCCATCAGTTCTGTAGCCCCATCATAGAAGGCCACCAAATTGGTGAGGCAGGATTTCCCCTTAGTGAAGCCATTCTGGCTGTCACCAAGCACATTGTTGATTTTCATGTGCCTTAGCATGCCTTCCAGGAGAATCTGCTCCAAGATTTTGCCAGACACAGAGGTGGAACTGACTGGTCTGTAATTCCCTGGGTCATCCAATTTCCCCTTCTTGAAAATGGGAGTTATATTTCCCTTTTTCCAGTCATTGGGAACTTCACCTGACTGCCATGATTTTTCAAATATGATGCCCAGTGGCTTAGCAACTTTATTCGCCAGCTCCTTCAGGACCTGCGGATGGATTTCATCAGGACCCATGGACTTGTGCACGTTCAGATTTTTAAGATGGTCTTGAACCAGATCCTCTCCTACAGTGGTCCCAAGGTCTTCATTCTCACAGTCTCTTTGTCTGGCTTCCAAGACTTGAGTGATGTGGTTAGAGCCTTTGCCAGTGAAGACTGAGGCAAAGAAGTCATTCATAAACTTCCCCCATTTAAGTTTTAACCCATTACTCCTTGTCCTATCTCTACAGTCCCTAATGAGGAGTCCCTCCCCAGCATCCCTATAGGCCCCCTTCAGGTACTGGAAGGCTGCTATGAGGTCTCCACACAGCCTTCTCTTCTCCCTCTTTGTTTTCAGAGAGACAGAAGAGAAGAGGGAGCTTTGAGATTGGCAGATGGGAAAGTTCCTGAGGGAACCTGCATGGCAAATAGTATTAAAAGGAGAATATTAATCTCTCCCACTGCAGTCTGCAAAGGGAAAGCATAGGCATGGACTAACATCACTAGGTAGGTTCACAGCACATTGACCTAATTTCCTGATCCCCAGTTCTCCAGGAGCTATGGTTCCAGATCTGTGTGCTCCCCTGTTCTGGTGCAGCCCTCGGGCAGAGTTACTCTGGTGCTACTTTCCATTTCAGCTGAAACTACTGAGGAAAGAAGCAGACAAGACCAGCTGCATGGAGAGTAGCTCTTTGATATTCTGCATATGACTTGCTCTGCTTATCACAGTTTATCGCAGCTGTGGGATTTTTTTTCCCTATGCTTTTTATGGAGGTTGGCTCATAAAGGCATGAAGCTGGGCTTGCTTCACCTCTGTGTGTGGTAGCAAATTCCTGGCCTGGCACAGTGAAAATGTGATCCATGAAGAAGAGGGAATGCTTCAAAGGCAGATGCAGCAGGTTTAAGCCTGTGAAAAACACCGCATCCATTTCCATGTTTTGTGGTTTTCTTAAGTACAATGCCAAAAACAAGCCACAAAAGGATGCCATGGTTCATACAGGCTCTGAAAGATCTCAGTTTACCTGGGGGATAAGTAACATTTCTGACACTTGGTAAGTTGAGGCAAAGGGCACAAAGAGTTGAATAATGGTTCTTAAGCTTACAGGGACACTGGTGTAGAGCTGGAGCCTGTTTTGCTTGACTCATACTCCAGGATTAAACAGTGGTGGGTAACTGGGCAGCCAGTGGCACTAAGGTGGGTGAGTAAAGCAATGCTGAAGTTGTTGGGTTACTCTGGCAAGTGCCCTGCATCTCTTGTAGCTGTGCAAGGCAGGGAGCAGGGTTGGTACAGCCCTGTGGCTAGAAGGCTGCTCCCCTAGTGAGTTCTGCAGTCTGGCAGGGGTGTAAGAAGAGAGAGGAGCTGCACATGTATATATATCTTTGCCAGGATTTAACCAGGCAGCCTGTGTCTTATAGCCTGCGAGTGCTCTAAAAAGTGTCTTTCTGGTAGCAACAGATTCTCCTCCCCATCCCTCTGGGAGTGGGGGGGGGGGAAGAAGGGGGAGGGAGGGAGTGAGTGGGTGCATGCCTCTGAGTTACCGGCTGGGCTTAAACAACAACAGTCCTTTGTGGTGCCCAACGTGGGGCATGAAGGGTTGAGATAATGACAGACCTGACCAGATTGTGTCTAATCATATTTGTGATAAGCATTCATTGTTTTGGATTAATAGTCACTCATCACAATGTTGATTTATTTGCTCTCAGGCTTGTTATGCTTGGTCTCAGAGTTTCACCAAGTCATACATTACTTGCAGCCAAGTATTTGCTGTTTTAGTGTTTATTGGCTTTGGGGCCTGGGCTAAGGTTCTTGTTTCTCTGTACTT
This sequence comes from Pezoporus flaviventris, assembly GCF_033815535.1. Lineage (NCBI taxonomy): Eukaryota > Metazoa > Chordata > Aves > Psittaciformes > Psittacidae > Pezoporus > Pezoporus flaviventris. The sequence continues at coordinate 188,547 of NW_026892668.1, read as the reverse complement.
TATGGTAATGACTTGTAATTCAGTAGACTCATTGATCATGAAACTGGTCTGGCATGTGTTCTCAGCGTGGTCATCACCTCTATACTATGGGAGGCATGCAATGGGAATTGTTAACTATTACACATCTTTTTTTTCCTTCCCCCGTAGGGCCAACCTGATGTTTTCTTCTCAGGAAATGATAACCTGGGGTAGGGGGTATGTTTGTGTCCATGGGATATAGCCCTAGAGGGCAGGGGGGCCCAAGACTCTTGGTTGGTATTCAAGGATCACCTGCTACAAGCTCAGGAGTGTTGCATCCCAACTAGAAGGAAGTGCAGCAGGAGGGCCAGGAGACCTCCTTGGATGGATAAGGAGCTCCTGAGGAAAATTCAAATGAAAAAAGAGGCTTATAAAAAGTGGAAGCAAGGACAGGCGGTCTGGGAAGAGTACAGGCATGTTGTCCAGGAAGCTAGGGACCAGGTCAGGAAAGCTAAGGCCCAGTTAGAATTAAACTTGGCTAGGGATGTTAAGGATAACAGGAAGGGATTACACAGGTACATAGCAAATAAAAAACAGACTAGGGACAATGTAGCCCCCCTCAGGAAGCTCTCGGGAGAACTAGCTACACAGGATTTGGAGAAGGATGAGGTTCTGAACAACATGCTGGATATGCAGTTACCACCTGCGGAGAGGTAATAGAGTCTGGACCTTTGCTTATAAACACCTCTGCACAAAAGGCAGAGCTGATTGCTCTGACTAGAGCCTTAGAAATAGTGAAAAGAAAGAATATAAACATCTATACGAACTCAAGATATGCATTTGGGGTTGTACATGTGCATGGAGCCATTTGGAAAGAAAGAGGACTGTTGAACTCACGAAGGAAAAACATCAAACATGCGCAAGAAATAGTGAGACTGTTGGAAGCAGTTCAACTGCCTGAGAAGGCAGCAATTATGCACATCAAGGCACACCAGAAGGTGAGCTCAGAATTAGAAGAAGGAAATGAACTGGCAGATAGAGAGGCAAAAAAAGAGGCAAAAGGTGAGATAACAATTGAAGGAGCTTTAATTCCTGATGGGAAAATTTCCCTGGAAGGTAAGCCAAATTACAACAAAGATGACCAAAAATTAATCACAGATCAAGAAGGAATATTCAATGAGGAAGGGTGAGCCAGCACAGCACAGGGAAGAATAATTGTCCCGTCCTCTCTGTTATGGTTACTAATAAGGAACAAGCATCAAAAAATGCACTGGGTGGTAGATGCCTTATATAAAGCTTTGACAAGCAAAATTATGGCTAGAAATTTGCATGCTACTATCCAACAGGTAACCTGCCAATGTGATCTCTGCCTCCAAACAAACCCCAAAAATAATCCTAAACCCAAAATGGGTCGAATTGGGAGGGGCAATGGACCAGGACAGAAATGACAAATCAACTTTAGAGAACTGCCAAGAAAAGGGGGGTATATATATTTGTTGGTATTAACAGATACCTTTTCAGGCTGGCCAGAAGCCTTTCTGGCTAGAACTATGAAAGCTCGAGAAGTAACACAATCGATGCTAAGGGCATATGCCTCGATACAGACCAAGGCATCTGTCATTTTGAAGTCTATCCAGACAATACTGAAAGCACTGTACTTGTATATATTGGCCAAGGCTGTGTGTGCTTAAGAACTGCTTGTACCTTTATAAGGATAGATAATAATGAAACTGTAGCTGTTAAGAATAGTTCTAATCTCTTTATTTGTAATTTTGTTGAGATCACTAGGTGTGACTTTTTGTACTTAGCACCAGTAGTATCCCACCAATTGGTAAAGTCTAATTACACAATGTACCACAAATTATCACCTACACCCATTGGGATGAACCTTACCTTGGTAAGGCAATTAATAAAGCATCAAGACCTGCTGCAGAAAATATATGGACTCAGTCAGAGATCAGTATGATCAGACAAAAGCCATTTATTACAAAGCCTTAACCCCTTAAATGCTGTTTCTTACATACAGTGATTTGGCATATTATGATTGGATACATGTCTTGAAGACCCTTTGTGACTTACATATAATTGGTTAAGCACAGGTGTGAGAACTTGACCTCAAAAGCTTGCCAACAGTCCACAGTTCTCATTAACTCGGTGAAATCCAGCTTCTTCTTATCTTGCTTATTTAAGCTTCCTTGGGCCTCTCATGGCCTTGATGTATCTTTCAGGATTATTCAGAGTTTATGTACCAATTATCCATTCTCCTGTGAGAACACTGTCTCCACATCTCCCCCTTTTAGTTTTATGTATCTTTTGGATGGCTCTACTTGAGCAGGGGATTTGGGCTAGATCGTATCTCCAACATATGCCAACTACAGGCTGCTGGGCCTGCCCCTTTTTTCTGCTGTATGGCTCTCTGGTAACAGGGGAGGCCATCTCTCACATCAAGGTCTGGCATGGCATGTGTCCCCACCGCTCCATGCCTGCTGGGTTGCAGCCAACAGCAGAGCTAAAGGTTCTTCTTGGTGGCAAACACAGAGGCCAACCCAGTCTTGCCCTTGATTGTGGTAGCAGGCATTTGGTCAGCCTCAGTCCTTGCACCTTGTTGTCAATGCAGAGTTTCACCTGCCTCATCCAGTAACAGGTTGCTACTACAGCAAGGCACACACAAATTTACATTAGCAGAGTAACTATTACAGGGTGCAGCAGCATGTTGAAGATGCTGATGGCAGCGAGGGACTAGCCAAAGAAATTTCTTACCAGTGGAATTATCCCACCCTCTTAATTTGTTCCATTACCTGCTTTATAACACTACCATTGTATTAGGATCTTTCCAGCTTTTGCCTTAGCATTTTCTAGCAGCTACTGCAAATTTGCATACTCTAACATCTTTTTTACAAGTGACAAATCTATATAATACAAGGTGTAGTTTCTTATTAGCAACTAGCTAGTAAATACATGTGGTTTTATACACAAAATCACAGCCTCTAATAATAGCTACTTTACAAGCACACATATTCAAGCTGTTACTTTTCAGTTGCCCCCAAGTGATGTTTTGCAAGCATTCGTTTTTCTCTTCCTCTGTCTCATTCTGCTTGGGGTATTCACGGTCAGCTCCTGTAGCTGAGGCATCAGGTTTTTCCATTCGTCTGTCCAGCTCATGGCAAGGCTTGACAAACTTTGCAGGCAGTCACCATGGACCTGTACTCAGGTGGACACAAATATACCCCCTCCCCCAGGTTATCAGTTCTTGAGAAGTAGACAGTCGAGGAGTTTGCTGCATCATTGCCTTTTTTTTTTTTCTTCTGAAGTTGCTCACCCTGCTTTGCACAGCTACAAACGCCAGCCTGATCGGCAGCAGTTATAAACACCTGCCTGCTCGGCAGCAGCTACAGCTGCCTGCCTGCTTCAGCAGCAACCATAAATACCTGCCGGCAACCGCACTTTTGCATTAACCCTTTCTTGCCCAAAATGTTAAACTGCTACCCGTTAAAAACTTTTACATGAACCCAACAACAACAAAAAAATACACAGAAAACCATCTGCCCTCAACACACACACACACACACGTATGGGATCCCAAAAGCACACGCCACACAACTACAATATTTGAAGCACAAAATCCAGACAATCATTACTCCCACTACAGTTCCACGTACAGAATGTGGCACAAGGACCCTGTGGAGACTAACAGGAAACCAGCTCCGAGAAGCATTATTGCAGTGTGAGGTGGCAGGCTCAACCTTAGCGGGCGTCCCCGCAGAGGCTCTGCCTCCCCCACAGCGCATGAGTCTTCGGCTTTTATACTGACCAAAATGCACACTCATTCCGACACAGGTGGCCAGCCTATGTTGGAAGAAGTGGCCAGCAATATCTATAAAGGTCTCCAAAGGTCGATAGAAACCTGGACATACTTATATTTACCAACTTCTAGTACATGAGTATCACAGAGAGACTGTATCAAATGAGTTGTATATGCGCTCCCAAGTCCACGGTCCATCACAGTGTGCCCAATACCCCTGATAAGATCATACGACAAACCTTCCCACCACTGGAAAATCACACAACATGTCTGTATCCTGCACTGGTCTCGCTTCCCTGGCGGTTTGGGGGGGGGGTGGGGGGGTGTGTTTGTTTTTTTTTTTGTTGGTTTTTATTTTTTTAATTTAACGTAAAAAGGACTGAAAACATCCATAAAACAGAAGTCCTAAGCTCAAATTTCAATTAATTCAATCACTGACAAGGGGGGTGTCCTGGGGCAGTGCTGACTCTTTCCAGGGTTTCACCCATCGAGCTGGCACCCACCACAGACCGGAATCTGTAATTGCACACATATAGCCTCGACCAGTGAGTTTTACTTTCACAGGACCTTTCCAAATGCCGGTTTCCAAATCCTTGTACTGGACCAGAATACCCAGAGTTTTAGTCATATAACCTGAACCTAATGCCTGACCATGTATTATAGCAGAGGGATCATTAAAGTCTCCTGTCAACTGCACAAAATTCATAACATATGCAGCTTTCTGTATCCTTGCTACCGGTGAACGTCCTTCTTCCCCTGCTTTTTGTTTTTCCAACAACTGTTTCAAAGTTTGATGTGTTCGTTCAATAACAGCTTGTCCTGTAAGAGAATAGTGTCAATAGTAACATGGACATATTTTAATTTCCCAAAAGCGGGTACATGAGTCACATCCATTTGCCAAAGCTGAAGAGGCTGGAGGCCCTGAAGGTTGACTCCATAGCCTATACCTACTGCTTGGCCTTGACAATCGGGACATGATTGCCCAATGCCTTGGGCATCTGTTAGGGACAGTGAGACAAGTGGGCACAAAATCACAAAATGGAATATAGAAACCTTTCTAATTAGTTTTAAGTAATGTTAAGTTTGATGGCTTTGTAACAGTAGCAATGGAAAATTACTGAGGTGCATGATAGAGAAAAAATAGAGTACAGCTAGAGAACATACTGAGAATTCTCACAAGATAAATCGTTATAGTTGTGACATAGTTTAAGAAAAACAGTCTAGAAGAACAGGACACAGGGATAAGGAGTATCTGGGAACCGCGGGTGTCCAGGATGGGATACAGTTAAACTAACTGATAAGTAGGAGGATAGGAGGATTATTATGTCTCTGGTGCTAACAAACCAATTAAACTGGTATGAGCATCTACTGTGCATGCTTCAAAGGCTGCCAGAAGTGATGAATATTGTTGGAAGAAGTAAACGACCCTCAGAGACCACCACCACAATTCTGTACGCATGCGGGGAACTTTCTGGAAAATTATGTAATCCATACGTAGCCTCATGAATATGTATGTATGCCCAGTGGCTATATAAGGACGGCTTGTGTGGCAACTGGGAGACACACGTTAGGAGGAGCTATCCCCTGTGTCTCACATGAGTCGATTCACCTGGTACATTCTTCCTCCCCCCCCCCCCCCCCCCCCAAACTAAGAGTATACATCTTGTCAACAAATGGGTAGGTAGTGTTGAGTTATGGGATTTCAGTTACATGTCTGTACCCTGTCTTACTGTGTAACTGCTTGGTAAAACACACTTTTTCCCCTTACTTTTTCCATGACGGTGTGTTGATTTTTTAGGTGAGGAAGAAAAATTGGAGTTAGATCCTTAAGTAACTTTCAGATACCAGCTTCTAAGAGGGAACAGGGAATATTTTTATATAGTGCATTCTTGCATGGTGATGAGGCCCCAAGGACAGTTGTGGAGGCCAGGTCTAATTAAATGATTTCATGGGGTGATGAGTCCATCTGGTCTGTAAAGGAGGTTGACCAAATTAGTTGAAGAGGCCCCTAAGAAGCTGGTAGTTGGAACTGGGAGGCTTTTGGCCAAAGGATCTCTCTATATACTGTGTCTTACACTCAGTGGGTAGTGAATAGTAGCAGGTGCTTGTGGAGATAGTGTGCTGTGCTTGATGTGCTTTTCTTAAATCTTCTTTAGCAGTGCTTACAGTTTCATGCTTGTGCTTAAAAAATGAAAGGAGATATAGGGATTGAATTGGGAATTTCTAAAGTTCCATGTGATTAACATGTATGGTCCATTAGATTGTCTCTGTTCTGCCATATGAGCAAGTTACTTTCTGCAAATAGCTTTTTACTTTTCTGGTAACTGTCAAACCAGAGGTTATAATGTGTGTGCTAATTTGTTGTCATTTGTGACAACCCTCGCCATAAATATTTATCTGTGTTCCAAGAAGTCTCTCATTAGTTAATGTGCCTCTGTAGAAGACTCCTCTTCCAATGCTACTGAATCATATGAATATTTAATCACCCACTGAGCACTGGAGAAGCCCAAGGTCTTCAGAGTTGTTTTCTCTGTATCTAAAAGGATGCTTCTGTGTTTTTTTTCTGAAGCTTACGTTACACTTACCTCCTTTGTGCATTTAGGGAGGGAACCTGTTACAGCATATGACTTGCATGTGAATATGAAACCAGATGTAATTAACAACCTTATTTATAACCAAAGAATGGTTTCTCTCCTCATAAAAGCCTGGTGATTTTGCCAACAGGCTAAACATTGTGTTCATTCTCAATTACATGGCATTCTTTTTCATGGCCATTTATCTGGAGTAGAAGAGATGATGACAGGGAAGATATGCATTGCTGAGATGAACTCTGTGCCTAAGTATTAAGGAAGTTTAATGGGATTAGGTGTCTGAATCTTTTAGACTCTGTTAAAACCCTTTCCTTTATCTTTTAAGAAGCTGTCAGTTTCAAAACAGTTGTTTCTCAGAAGGGCTGCCATCCTTGACCTGTTGTTAGTCATCCTTCTACTGAGATGCTGCAGGCAACCAAGCTCTTCTGCCCGTGTGGTACAAAATGGGTATGACCATAGTTGGCTTACTACAAGCCTTTAGGGCTTGGTGCTGATGCAGCCTGACAGGGGTTTGTGCCTCTTTCAGTATCTTGGTGGTTGAGCCATTGAGGAGCACCAGCTTGTGTCACTCTGCATGTTTAACAGGTGACCTTATGAGTACAACTCTAGCAGAGGTTTGAGTTTGCTGTGTGCAGAGTGGTTTTGCTATGGTGATGGAGATGAAGTTGGACAGCATCAGCAGTGCTAACATGCTGGCTGTGCTGATGACCAAGATGGTAGATTTTTACTGTAGTGCTTTGGTTCTGGGAAACCCATCATTGTAATTTCTGAACACTGCATATCCCTCCATGTAAATATGATGGAGAACACTATGGCAATGTGTCTATAGGCTACAGCTTCAGGAACTGTATGGAGTGTTCACATCCTTGACTTTGCTATAGTCCTGCAATTAGAACTTTTTCCTTGCTCTGTCAGCGTAAACCTGTGATCTTGTGCCTTTACTCTATTTGCAAATACACAATTTGGGAAACAGGTTTATTTGACCTTTTTGCATGTCTTCAAGACCAGGCTGGATGTAGTTCTGGGCAACCTGATCTAGTTCAAGATGTCCCTGCTCATTGCAGGGGGGTTGGACTAGATGACCTTTGAAGGTCCCTTCCAACCCAAACTGGTCTGTGATTCTAAAAGAAATCTGGATAAGGACTATTGACAAGGGCATGTAGTGACAGGACAAGGGGGATAGCTTTAAACTGACAGAGGGGAGATATAGATTAGACATTAAGAATAAATTCTTTACTATGAGGGTGGTGAGACACTGGCACAGGTTGCCCAGAGAAGCTGTGGCTGCCCCATCCCTGGTAGCATTCAAGGTCATGTTGGACAGGGCTTGGAGCAACCTGGTCTAGTGGAAGGTGTCCCTGCTCGTGGCAGGGGGTTGCAACTAGATGAGCTTTAAGGTCCTCTCCAACCCAAACCATTCTGTGATTGTATGATTCTATGTTGCTGGGATGCTGCAAGCTTACATAGTGACCCTTTCTTCTGTGCTGTTTTTGCAATCTTTGAAAAATGCGGAAGGACAATAATGGGCAGAGAAGGGACAGACATTTCTAGGTGTGCTGAGACTGGCAGATAGCTTCTTGCATGGCTCTCTCTTTTGGGATGCTTTAGATCTGCAAAGAACATTTAGATTTAGGCCACCACTGTTTTTTTGATAGCTGACCTCCCCAGTGCATTCCTGTGGCTTGGAGACCTGCAAAATTACTGTGGAGAAATTGGCTCTGGTTTATTTTGATATTCCCTTTAATGGGAACATTAAAACAAAAAAAGAAGCATGTGTTGTTTCCTTGATCCTCTTCTGTCCCTCAGATTGGTAACCCGCTATAATGTGTTTGAAGACAGCATTGGCAGTTACTCATTTACTCTAGCCATCTCCATGTTTAGGAGACCTTAGGGACAGATTGCACTGCAGAACTTCCCTTGTGGAAATATGAAGACTTATGTTAAATACATGTAGAAGTACTTTGTCTGCTGAGTAATTCATATTCTTGCTTGACTTTCTTAGTGATTTCTTGTTCTTAGGCTCTCATATTGCCAGCTGGCTGCCCAGTTTTTCAGTAGAAGTGATGCACACAACAAACATCCTTGGTGTCACACAAGCCAGCAACTCCCAGCTTAATGCTATGGTAAGACTTCCTTACTTTGCACCTCAGCCTTCCTATTTGTGTTGGGGGGCGTGAGGGGTGTGTGTGTACATTTAGATGGAGAACATAAGGGGAAGGAAGTTAGAACAGTGTTTAGATGCTGCTTAAAAGCAGCAGTTTTGAGTTAGAGAAGTTTTATTTTAGTGAAGTTAGGGCTATATTTTGGGTCAAAAATGTAAACATAAAAGAACAGGTCTGGAGGTAAGTAAATGAGAGAGAAAAATGACGTGTACTTTCTGAATAGATAGGTAGACTTATTTTCCTCAGCTTGCCTAGTGCAACTTTAGCTTTTTTTCAGTACTTCACTCACAACTTGCAGTAGCAAAGGGTGTGAGTCTGTAACCATGAAATTTAGCTGTTAGTTAAGTGGTAACTGATCAAACCCATTCTATAGCTATGAAATTTATTTATTTATTTATTTTTTAATAGCACTAAGCTGCAAGATAACCGTTTCTGTTTGAGTGTCTTGTCAGTGTGAGACAGGGCTCTGTAGCACAGTGAACTCTTGCTGATTCATGATGATAGGAGTGTTGAGCATCAAATCCCATGTTTGTTAATGTCATACTCTAATGTAGTAAAAAAAGAGAAGGGTGTGGCCTCATGAAATAAACTTGGGTTGTTTAGTTTGAGAACTGCTGTTTCCTTTGATTTCTTAAAGCTAGCGTGTACTATAGCATGTTACTAAATGTTCAGGGAGGCATTTCATGAAAGTTATGAGATCTGACTGTGAGATCTCTCCTGTAACCTTCACCACTGTTTAAGCCTCAACAGAATAGGGCCACAATTTTTAGGAGCTTGAGGCAGGGTTGCCTGGGAGCAGTAAGGTGCTGGCAGATGATTTCCTAGGTAAATATGCAGGAACTCTCTATCTAACATCAGCTTACCTTTTCTTTTACTGGACACAGTGACACAAATGGGGCTTTGTTAAGGATGATTGTCCTGGGTTCATCTGTAACAGTTATTGTTCTCCTTAGGAGCTGGTGCAGTGCTGTGTTTTCAACTTTAGTCTGAGAACAATGCCGATAACACTGATGTTTTTAGTTGTTGCCAAGTAATGCTTACCCCGATCAAGGACTTTTCAGTCTTTCATGATCTGCTACTGAGGAGGGGCAGGGGAAGCTGGGAGGGATCAGAGTCAGAGACAGGACACCTGACCCAAACTAGCCAAAGGGGTATTCTATACCACAGCACATCATGCCCAGCACATAAACTGGGGGGGGGGGGGAATTAACCAGAAGGGCAGATCACTGCTTGGATAGTTCTGGGTATCATTTAGCAAGTGGTGAGCAATTGTATTGTGCATCACTTTGGTTTATTGTTTTCTTTTCCTTTTACCCTTTTAGTTTTTAATTCTATCCCCTTGTTTATTTTCCCTTATCATCATTATTATTAGTGATAATAGTAGTAGGTTTGTATGGCACTGTCCTGGGTTCAGCAGTAGCAGTCATTTTTCTCCTTCTTGTTAGCTGGTGCAGTGCTGTGTTTTGACTTTCAGCCTGGGAACAGAGCTGATAACAATGATGTTTTGGTCTTGACAAGGACTTTGTGAGCCTCATGCTCTGCCAGGGAGGAGGGGAAGCCGAGAGGAAGCAGAGACAGGACACCTGACCCAAACTGACCAAAGAAGTATTACATACCACAGCATGTCATGCCCAGGATGTAACTGAGAGTTACCCAGAAGGGCTAGTGGGACTGCGGGGTTGGAGGAGGTATCGGTCCGTGCTTGATCAGGCTGGGGGGTCAAGTTATCGGTTGGCTGGTGGTGAGGTCATGTATTCTCTTCCCTTGTTATTTCCTTTATCATTATTATTATTGGTGGTAGCAGTAGTGATTTGTGTTATACCTTAGTTACTAAACTGTTCTTATCTCAACCTCTGGGAGTTGCATTCTTTCTGATTCTCCTTCCCATCCCTCCAGGAGCAGGGGGAGGCCAGAAAGGGGGGGAGGGAGTGAGAGAGCAGCTGCTTGATTTATGGCTGACTTTGTTTAAGCCACGACAGGTACCTTAGTTATTAGACTGTTCTTATCTCAACCCATGGTATTTGCATTCCTTCGATTCTCCTCCCCATCCCTCTGGGAGCAGGGGGAGGGAAAAAGGGAGAGAAGTGAGCAAGTGGCTATATGGTTCTGAGTTACCAGCTGGGTTTAAACCACAATGGTCCTTTGTGGCACCCAGCATGGGGCATGAAGTGTTGAGATGACACACTGGTCAGATCTGTTGTTTAATCATATTTGTGATAAGTATTCATTGTTTAAGATTAATAAACACTCATCACAGTGTTGATCTATTTGCTCTCAGAGTAGTTGTGCTTGCTTTCAGAGTTTCAGCATGTCATACCTTACTTGCAGCCACAATTTGCTATTTGAGTGTTTATTGGCTTTGGGGACTGGGCTAAGCTGCTCATTTTGCTATACTTTATGGTAATAACTTGTAATATAATAGAATCATTTGCTGCAGAAAATATACGGACTCAGTCAGAGATCAATATGATCAAACAAAAGCCATTTATTGCAAAGCTTTAACTCCTTATATACTATTGCCTACAAACACTTACAGTGATTTGGCATATTATGATTGGATACATGTCTTGAAGACCCTTTGTGACTAACATATAATTGGTTAAGCACAGGTGTGAGAATTTGACCTTGAAAGCTGGCCAACAGTCCACAGTTCTCATAACTCAGTGAATTCCAGCTTCTTCTTATCTTGCTTGCTTAAGCTTCCTTGGGTCTCTCAGGGCCTTGCTGCATCTTTCAGGATTATTCAGAGTTCATGTACCAATTATCTATTCTCCTGTGAGAACACTGTCTCCACAATCATTGATCATGATAATGATCTATTATGTGTTCTCAGGGTGGCCATCACCTCTATACTTTATAACTACTATACTTTATAATGCTCTATAATTTTTTAGCAGTTAGACATAATTTTTCTTTTTTGTTGTATTTTGTTTTGTGGGTTTGTTTTGTTTTTTTTGTTGTTGTTTTGTTTGTTTGTTGTTTTTTTTGTGGTTTTTTTTGTTTTCTCCCCTCAGAGGGTCAACCTATGAACAGGACATTGCCTCATCCCCTCTGCTCCTCCACCAGGGTATTTACAGCAGCATTTGAGAATTCTAAAGGTTTTGAATATCCTTTGGATACCCTTGAATCCTGCATGCTGCTTTTGCTGGGAATCAGCATGTTGCCACAAATACTGCATGTGCTTTAACCACGGCCATACCACCTGGAGAACGCCCTATTTTGTCTGATCTTGAAAGTCAAGCAGGGTTGGGCTCAGGTCTTGTCTAAGGTTAAACGACAGTCTAAGGGGAACACCAAGAGATTTTCCCTGATCTCATCTGATATCGGAAGCTAAGCAGGGTCAGGCTCGGGTATTGTCTAAGATTAACCAACTCTCTATGAATACCACCTAGAGATCTTCCCCAAGGCTGGACAGTCATGAGTGGCAGGGTGTGTGGAATAGTATGGCCAGGTACCTAGGCCAGTGGGCCCCTCCAGTGCTTTGGAATGTCACCCCTGAACAAGTGTGAAATCCAGAAAAATTAGTAAAACACTTAGACAAGGTCTGCTGTTGTCCTGGCATTACCAGAGAGGAACAACTCACCACAATGTGCTGGGGCTTGGCCTACACCTGCAGAGCCCTGCTTTGTTCTCTCAATCTGATGGCAAAACAATAGACACTGCAACCATTCCAACCACAGTGAAAGTCACTGCAGGTAAACCCAAGGACCAATCTGTGCCAACGCACTTACTACAGGGAACAGCATCTGATCAAGAGTTATTAATGTGTGAATCGGAGGAAGAGAAAGAAGAAGAGGTGACTTCTCGACCCTGGACCTTGACTGAGCTGCAGAATATGTGAAAAGATATCACCCATCTTCCAGAGGAGCACATCGTCACATGGTTACTCCGATGCTGGGACAACAGTTACGAACTAAAGGGTAAGGACCCCAAGCAGCTGGGATCACTTGCTAGGGAAGGGGGAATTGACAAAGAAAGAAAAATGACCCCTCAGCCTCTGGAGGCTGCTCTTGACAGCTGTGAAAGAAAAGTATCCCTACAAGGATGATATGTCACCCAGGCAAGTGGACCATGATAGAGAGAGGGATCCAGTACCCGAGGGAAGTAGCTGTTCTAGGGATGATCTATTGTAGGCCTGATCGCTGAGGATGCACCTGTAGACCCAGAAGTTGAATGTACATGACCCATGTGGCGGAATCTTACACGGAGTGCATCATCATCATATGCCCATTCATTGCAATGAGTGACATGGATTGTGACAGCACCACAAACAGGGCATGGAGTAATTAACTCTGAGAGTTCAAAGACAATCTCACCCCTTCCATCATTTCAGATGTGTGAAAACTGTCCCAGCAGGTCAAACAATTGAGAGACGATCTATCCAGCCCTCCATGTTTACGGAACCGCATCTCAGCTATTAGCAGAAGGTGCCCTGTTGCTTGAGAGGGAAGATATAGGAGGTACACGCCACAGGCCACCCTATGGTTTTACCTGTGGGATCATGGAGAAGACATGAGAAAGTGAGATGGAAAACCTACCTCATCTCTGGAGGAATGGGTGTGTTTCCTCTGACTCCTACGAATTCTAATGCCTTTGTACAAAATGTGAGGAATCTTATGATCACTCTTAGAGGGGCCCTGCCTCCAGGCAGGTGGAGGAGAGGGGCACTTGGTTTTCCTGGACTGTGTGCATCAGATGGCCTGAAACATCAATCCTACAGGAGTATAAGGCTCTATCAGATACTGGTGCACAGCGTACCCTGATGCCATCAAGCTATCAAGGGGTAGAACCCACTTGTATTTCTGGAGTGACAAGAGGATCCCATGAGTTGACTGTACTTGAGGTCTAAATGGGAAGGAGTGGCAAAAGCACCCTATTGTGACTGGTCCAGATGCATCATGCATCCTTGGCATAGATTGCCTCAGGAGAGGGTAATTCAAAGACCCAAAAGGGTACCGATGGGTTTTTGGTATAGCTGCCTCAGAGATGGAGGAAATGAAGCAGCTGTCCACCTTGCCTGATCTTTCAGAGGATCCCTCTGCTGTGGGGTTGCTGAATGTAAAACAGCAAATGTCAGTCATGACCACAACAGTGCCCCGGCGGCAATATCGCACTAACCAAGACTCCCTGATTCCCATCCATAAACTGATTGTAGACTAGAGAGCCAAGGAATAATCTGAAGGACAGGATTACCCTTTAGTAGCTCGTTATGGCCAGTGCAAAAGTCTAAAGGTGAGTGGAGACTAATAATTGGGATGCCACAATTGATATTGACAATGCATTTTTCTCAGTTCCTTTTGCAGCAGAGTGCAGGCCGCAGGTGGCTTTTACTTGGAGGGTCGTCCAGTGCACTTGGAACCGACTGCCCCAGGGGTGGAAACACAGCCCTACCATCTGCCATGGACTGATCCAGACTGCACTGGAACAGGGGCAAGCTCCAGAACACCTGCAATACATTAATGACATTATTGTGTGGGGCAATACAGAGGAAGAAGTTTTTGAGAAAGGGAGGCAAATAATTCAAATCCTTCTAAAAGACAGTTTTGCTATAAAACAGAGTAAGGTCAAGGGACCTGAATAGGAGATCCAGGTTTGGGGAATAAAACAGCAAGATGGATGTCACCAGATTACCACAGATAAGAGCAATAAGATAAGAGCAATGTCTCCACCAACTTATAAGAAAGAAACACAAGCTATCTTAGGTGTTCTGGGATTTTGGATAATATACATCCCAAATTGCAGTCTGATTGTAAGCCCTCTCTATCATGTGACCCGGAAGAAGAACGACTTCAAATGGGGCCCTGATCAACAACAAGCCTTTGAGCAAATTAAAAAAGAGATAGTTCATGCAGTAGCCCTTGGACCAGTCTGGATAGGGCAAGATGTGAAAAATGTGCTTTACACTGCAGCCAGGGAGCATGGTCCTACCTGGAGCCTCTGGCAGAAAGCTCCAGGGGAAACTCGAGGTCAACCCTTCGGCTTTTGGAGTTGGGGATACAGAGGGCCCAGGGCTGGCTGTACTTCAACTGAAAAAGAGACATTGGCAACCTATGAAGGGGTTTGAGCTACATCAGAAGTGATAAGCACTGTAGCACAGCTCTTCCTGGCACCCTGGTTGCCTGTGCTGGGCTGGATGTTCAAAGGCAGGGTCTCCTCTACACATTATGCAACCGATGCTACATGGAGTAAGTGGGCTACACTAATTACACAACAAGCTCGAATAGGAAATCCCAGTCATCCAGGAATCCTAGAAGTCATCATGGACTGGCCAGAGGGCAAGGATTTTTGAATGACACAGGAGGAGGTGATGAGTGCTGAAGAGGCCCCCCCACATAATGAACTGTCAGAAAGTGAGAATCAGTATGCCTTGTTTACTGATGGGTCTTGCCATATTGTGGGAAAGCATCGGAGATGGAAGGCAGCTGTATGGAGTCCCCAATGACAAGTTGCAGGAACTGCTGAAGGAAAGGGTGAATCAAGTCAGTTTGCAGAGGTGAAAGCCATCCAGCTGGCCTTGGACATAGCTGAACGAGAAAAATGACCAGTATTTGATCTCTGTACTGACTTATGGATGGTGGCAAATGCCCTGTGGGGGTGGTTGCAGCAATGGAAGCAGATTAACTGAGTATGCAGAGGTAAACCCATCTGGGTTATTGCACTGTGGCAAGATATTGCTGCTCATGTGCAGAACCCAGTGGTGAAGGTATGCCGTGTAGATGGTCACGTATTCAAAAGTTGGGCCACTGAGGAGCACCAGAACAAAGATTTTCAATGAGAAACTTTAACATGAGGCGTTAGTGTGCACTCGTAGCCCAGAAGGCCAACCATATCCTGGGCTGCATCAAAAGGAGCTTGACCAGCAGGTTGAAAGAAGTGATCCTGCCCCTCTTCTCTGCTGAGACCCCGCTTGGAGTACTGTGTGCAGTTCTGGTGTCCTCAATATAAGAAGGACATGGAGATGTTGGAACAAGTCCAGAGGAGGGCCATGAAGATGATCAGAGGGCTGGAGCACTTCCCGTATGAATATAGACTGAGAAAGTTGGGGCTGTTCAGCCTGGAGAAGAGAAGGCTGCATGGAGACCTCATAGCAGCCTTCCAGTATCTGAAGTTGGCCTATTAGGATGCTAGGGAGAGTCTCTTCATTAGTGACTGTAGTGATAGGACAAGGGGTAATGGGTTAAAACTTAAACAGGGGAAGTTTAGATTGGGTATAAGAAGGATATTCTTTACTGTGAGGGTGATGAGGCACTGGAATGGGTTGCTGTCGTGGTTTAAGCCCAGCTGGCAACCCAGAACCAAGCAGCTGCTCACTCACTCCCCCCCCCCCCCTTCCTCCCCTTGCTCCCAGAGCAATGGGGAGGAGAATCGAAAGAATGTAACTCCCACGGGTTGACATAAGAACAGTCCAGTAACTAAGGGATGACACAAAACCACTAATGCTACCACCAATAATTATAATGATAAGGGAAATAACAAGGGAAGAGAATACAACTGCTCACCACCCACCGACCAATACCCAGCCCAACCGAGCAGTGATCTAGCCCTTCTAGGTAATTGCCCCCAGTTTATATACTGGGCATGATGTGCTGTGGTGTGGAATACTTCTTTGGTTAGTTTGAGTCAGGTGTCCTGTCTCTGCTTCCTCCTGGCTTCCCCTCCTCCTTGGCAGAGCATGAGACTCAGAAAGTCCTTGGTCAGACTAAACATTACTAAACAGCAATTAAAAACATCGGTGTTATCAGCGCTGTTCCAGGCTGAAAGTCAAAACCACCACGAGTGGATTTGCCTTTAACTGAAGCAGGAATAACCCAGACTGTCTTCTCCAGCAAATTCGTTATGTGCACCACAGGAACTTTGTCCCCCTCTACAATATGTAAAAGTTCTGACTGGTCTGGGCCAGCCCTGTTGGCAGATCCTCTGGTGCTGACCAACCAGGTGGCTTTTGGTAAACGTGTATCCCAATGTTTGAAAGTTCCCCCACCCATTGCTCTCAGTGTAGTTTTTAACAGCCCATTGTACCGTTCGATTTTCCCAGATGCTGGTACATGACAGGGATTGTGAGATGATAGTCAATCTGCCAGGCCTCCCCATATATGCACTTCAGCTATTGTCCTCCATACCACAGAGGCCTTAACCACTTGGCTTGCTTAATTGCAGCACTTCTCGCATTCATGAATAAGCTGGGCAATAGTGTCCATTGTTAAATCCACCCATACTGAACTACTACTACTACCACTAACAATAATAATGATAAGGGAAATAACAGGGGGAGAGAATATAAAACTAAAAGGGGAAAAGGAAAAGAAAACAATAAACCCAAGTGATGCATGATGCAATTGCTTGCCACCTGCTGCCCGATACCCATCCTTGCCCAAGCAGCGATCTGCCCTTCTGGGCAACTTCCTCTACTGTATATACTGGGCATTATATGCTGTGGTATGGAATACCCCTGTAGCTAGTTTGGGTCAGGTATCCTGTCTCTGCTTGTCCCGGCCTCTTGTGCCCCTCCTCACTGGCAGAGCACGACAGGCTGAAAAGCCCTTGATAGGAGTAAACATTACTTAGCAACAACTAAAAACATCGATGTGTTATCAACATTGTTCTCAGGCTAAAGTCGAAAACTCACCACTGCACCACCTATTAAGAGGGAGTATTGTTACAACAATTATTACAGCTGAACCCAGGACAATGAGGAATGATTTATTAGCATTGTTGTGTTATTAACGGTACAGTGGCAACTTATATTAAAATGCTCTCTTTAATGGAAAATCCCAGGTTAGCAAATTATGAAAATGTTGCACATTTTTAATAGAAAATAATTGAAATTCTCCTTTGTGTTACTGAATAAAAACCTAGGGCAGTATTTGGAGGGAAAAGCCAGAGGCTGAAATCTTAAACGAGTTGTTTTGGTCGGAAGCTGGTACAATGGAGAGTTAGGTTTGCTGTGGTTGCTTGTGTTTTAACTCACTATCAGCTGATGTATAATTCTTGCTTTGATCTCAAAACTTCTTCCGCACTTCTTATTGTTTACATATATCCCCCACAACTTTCAGCGTTAGTTAAATATAGATTTTAATACTTAAAAGATGTTGGACTCTAAAAGCATATTATTTGTCTGTCCTCTTTTATCTATTTAATTTGGGTTTTTATTTAAGTAATTGAAATTCAATAATAACAGTTCCCTGAGTTGAATTTATTTGAGCTTTCAGACCCTGTTAAACTGGCTTGCAGACAGACAGAATAGATTTTTAAAACACATTCCACAGTACCATTTTGGAGCCAGTTTGAGACAAAGAAAGATTCTTTTTTTTTTTTTCCTTCAATGTTGATTTAACTTTCATTTACTCGTGAATTTTCTATGCATCTTTATAATAAAGGCTGTCATAAATAGAGGGTTGGGAAGCTTTTGAAGCCTTTGTGCATCTACAAGCATAGTTCAGGAATCTAAATTTTCAGGATCATGTGGTGTCTCCATAGGATTTGCAGTTTTGCTGTTGGCTGCAATGGAGTCAAAATATTGCCCTGTAAGTCAGTACCAGCATGGGTTTTCTTTTTCTTGTATGGATTATCATATCATAAACAGCATCTTTGAGCTGTTGATTTTTTTGCTGTCTTTCTGTCGAGATGCTTACCAGGTAGTTTTTATTTACTGTTGATCCTGACTGTATAAACCTTGCTTTCTCCAGGCCCGTCAAATTCAGGAGATGTTCCCTCAGGTTTCTTATCATATAGTTCTACAGGATCTGCAGCTAACTAGTTCAGTAGAGATCACCACTGACAACATCCTAGAAGGGTGCATCCAGGTACCTTTCCCCACACAGGTAATTTGTAAGAACTTGCACCTAAAATAACTGACTTTCTTACCACAGAATTAATAATGAGTCAGGGGAATGATGTTAAGTTGAAGTATTGGTGAATGCAGCTTAGCTTAATGCAGTGCTATTCTTTAAATTTTACCTATAGAAAGAGCTAAGATGTTGCAGTTGGTAGTGACCCAAAAGAGGTAGGTCGCTGCTCAGGTCAGGATGGGTATCAGTTGGCAAGTGGTGAGCGGTTGTATTCTATTCCCTTGTTATTTCCCTTATCATTATTATTATTGGTGGTAGCAGTAGTGGGTTTGTGTTATACCTTAGTTACTGGACTGATCTTATCTCAACGAGGTGGCTTTTGCAAAATGTATATCCCAATGTTGGAAAGCCCCACCATCCATTGCTCTCAGTGTAGTCTTTAACAGTCCATTGTATCATTCAATTTTCCTAAAGGCTGGTGCTTGATAGGGATGTGATATACTCACTCGATGGCATATCTAACTCAATTCTTTCTTGTCCATGGTCAAGTCCACCCCTCGATCACGGGCCCATCTATATGTTGCATCACCCTCTTGACAGCCTGAGGTGTTATGGGCTCACAAGGCTAAAAATAATTCACCCTTATGTTGCCAATCTAAGTCCATCTGAGCCACTTCAACCCTAGCAGCTTGATCCACCTCTTGTTCTGGTGTTCCTCAGTGGCCCGACTCTTGGGTACATGAGCATCTACATGGTGTACCTTCACCACCAGGATCTGCACCCGGGCAGCAATACCTTGCCACAGTACAGCAACCCCTGCATTGCCAGTTGCTCTGCTTCTGTTGCTGCAACCACCTCACAGGGCATTTGCCACCATCAGTGAATCAGTATAGAGATCAAGTACTGGCCATTTTTCTCATTCAGCAATGTCCAAGGCCAGCTGGATGGCTTTCACCTCTGACCTTGCCTTTTAACATCCAGCCTGGCACAAGCAACCACGGTGCCAGGAAGAGCTGTGCTTCCGTGCCAGTCACTTCCAGAGCAGCTCAAACTCCTTCATAAGCTGCCAATATCTCTTTTTCAGTCTGAGTATAGCCGGCCTTGGATCCTCTCTGTATCCCCAACTCCAAAAGCCAAGGGGTCGACCATGAGTCTCCCCTGAAGCTTTCTGCCAGAGGCTCCAGGAAGGACCATTCTCCCTGGCTGTGATGTAGAGCAAACTTTTCACATCTTGCCCTGTCCAGACTGGTTCAAGGGATACTGCATGAAATATCTCCCATTTCATTTCCTTGAAGGCTTGTCATTGCTCAGGGCCACATCTGAAATCATTCCAGGTCAATTGATAGAGAGGGCTTAAAACCAGACAATAATTTGGGATGTGCATTTTCCAAAAACCCACAACGCCTAAGAAAGCTTGTGTTTCCTTTTTACTAGCTGGTAGAAACATTGCTGTTATTTTGTTCATCACATCCCTTGGGACTGACAAAAACACATTAGCATTAGCAGTATCAATAGTAGCATCCCACTTAGCTGAGTAGGCCCACAACAGAAAGGTCCTTCAAGAGACCAGTCAAGGTAGACAGTGGCTTAAGTTTCTATGTCTCCAAGGCAACTAAACTGAAAGCCCACTGGTACACTTCTGGGTCCTTCAAGTATCCTCTCCTTGGATAGTCTATGCCAAGGATGCACAGAGCCTCTGGGCCAGTCACAATGGGGTGCTTTTCCCATTCATTCCCAGTCAGGCTCATTTCAGCCTCCAGTACAGTCAACTCTTGGGATTCCCCTGTCACTCCAGAAATACAGATGGGTTCTGCCCCTTGATAGCTTGATGGCATTAGGATACACTGTGCGATTGTATCTACTACAGTCTTATACTCACTCCTATGGGTGTGACATGCCAGGCCATCTGATCCACACAGTCCAATAAACCCAATTGTCCCCTTCCTCCACCTGGCTGGAGGTAGGGTACCTCTATTACTGGTCATAGTATTTGTTACTTCCTTCTTATAAATAATAATCAGGAGATCCTTTATTAAGATCAGCCCTTCTCTGTCTGGGGAACTGCCCACTGGAAACTGGAGCAGCAACTTCCCTGAAAGAACCCCCTTTTGTGATTGATTTTTCTTGCAACTCACATACCTGTGCCTCTAGGGTCACAGTAGGTTTTCCATAACATTTCCTCATATTCTCTCCATTGTCATACAGGTAAAACCACAGGGCACCCTATGGTGTATACCCACTATATCCCTCTCTCTTGATCACTGGGACCCTTATTCCTAATAGGCGAGTGTCTTGGGTTCAGCAGTAGCAGTCATTTTTCTCCTTCTTAGTAGCTGCTGCAGTGCTGTGTTTTTCATTTTCAGCCTGGGAACAGTGCTGAGAACACCGATGTTTTTAGTTGCTGCTCAGTAATGTTTACTCTGACCAAGGACTTTTTGAGTCTTCTGCCAGGGGAAGGAGGGGAAGCTGCTAGGAACAGAGACAGGACACCTGGCCCAAACTAGCCCAAGGGGTATTCCATACCACAGCACGTCATGCCCAGTATATAAACTGGGGGGAGTTACCTGGAAGGGCTAGATTGCTGCTCAGGTCAGGCTGGGTATCACTCAGCAGGTGGTGAGCGGTTGTATTCTTTTCCCTTGTTATTTCCCTTATCATCATTATTGGTGGTAGCAGTAGTGTTCTTGTGCTATACCTTAGTTACTGGACTGTTCTTATCTCAACCCGTGGGAATTACATCAGCTGGTGCTCTCAAGTACCAGACTTCAGGAAAATTGAATGATACAACGGACTGTTAAAGACTACCCTGGATTTGGAGAAGGCTGAGGTTCTTAATGACTTCTTTGCCTCGGTCTTCACTGCAAAGGCTCTGACCACACCACCCAAGTCTTGGAAGCCAGACACAGGGACTGTGAGAATGAAGACCTTAGGCCCGCTGTAGGAGAGGATCTGGCTTGAGACTGTCTTAAGAACCTGAACGTGCACAAGTCCATGGGACCTGATGAAATCCATCCGCGGGTCCTGAAGGAGCTGGCAAATGAAGTTGCTAAGGCACTGTCCATCATATTTGAAAAATCATGGCAATCAGGTGAAGATCCCAATGACTGGAAAAAGAGTAATATAACCCCCCTTTTCAAGAAGGGGAAAAATGGATAACCCAGGGAACTACAGACCAGTCAGTTCCACCTCTGTGCCTGGCAAAATCTTGGAGCAGGTTCTCCTGGAAGGCATGCTAAGGCACATGGAAAACAACAAGGTGGTTGGTGACAGCCAGAATGGCTTCACTAAGGGCAAATCCTGCCTGACCAATTTGGTGGCTTTCTATGATGGGGCTACAGAACTGATGGACAGGGGTAGAGCAGTTGACGTCATCTACCTGGACTTGTGCAAAGCATTCGACACTGTCCCACATGACATCCTTGTCTCTAAATTGGAGAGACATCAAAAAAGAAAGGTGTTGTGGTTTAGGCCCAGCTGGTAACTCAGAACTACACAGCGGCTTGCTCACTCCCCTCCTTCTTCCTCCCCCCTGCTCCCAGAGGGATGGGGAGGAGAACTGAAAGAATGTAAATCCCATGGGTTGAGATAAGAACAGTCCAATAACTAAAGTACCATAGAAAGCTAGTGCTACTACCGCTAGTAATAATAATGATAAGGGAAATAACAGGGGGAGAGAATATAAAGCTAAAAGGGAAAAAGGAAAAGAAAACAATAAACAAAAGTGGTGCACAATAAAATTGCTCAATACCATGCTTAATAACATCTTGCTGTTTCACTGCAGAGTTGATCTGGAATATTGTGTCCAGTTCTGGGCCCCTCAGTTCAAGAAGGACAGGGAGCTGCTGGAGAGAGTCCAGCGCAGGGCAACGAAGATGATTAGGGGAGTGGAACATCTCCCTTATGAGGAAAGACTGAGGGAGCTGGGTCTCTATAGTTTGGAGAAGAGGAGACTGAGGGGTGACCTTATAAGTGTCTATAAATATATAAAGGGGGAGTGTCACGAGGACGGAGCCAGGCTCTACTCAGTGGCAAACAATGATAGGACGAGGGGTAATGGGTACAAACTGGAACACAAGAGGTTCCACTTAAACTTGAGAAGAAACTTCTTCTCAGTGAGGGTGACGGAACACTGGAACAGGCTGCCCAGGGAGGTTGTGGAGTCTCCTTCCCTGGAGACATTCAAAACCCACCTGGACACATTCCTGTGTAACATTATCTAGGTGTTCCTGCTCCGGCAGGGGGATTGGACTAGATGATCTTTCGAGGTCCCTTCCAATCTCTAACATACTGTGATACTGTGTGATACTGTGATCTGATTGTGTATGACAGGATGTGATCAGGATATGCTGTTCCACCTCTGCTAGTTCACCAGTGTCATCATTCAGCAGCTCAGTTTTCACATTGGTCAGTTGTCAGGGGTGAAGATGTGCTGCTGTGTGCAGGTCTGCCAGCTCCTTGTATTGGCACCATGCCTGGGACGGTGACCAGCCTTGCTCCAGCAGTCCGAATACCTGATAATTTGGGTGCTGCAGAACTTGGTGAACCAAAGCCTCATAAATTCCCTTCTCAAGCACACATCCTCTTTGCAAATGCACTTGTTATTCTTCCCTTATTATATGGATTTCTGCCTTTTCAACTCTTTACTGTTTCATTGCTCCCCAAGTCAGCTGCAGAACATATTTTAAATACCCCATTTTCAGAGAGCATTAATTATGAGTGATTAATGTTTGTCTTTGAGATTACTTTAAAAAATGGCATAAAAAATACAGTGTTATAGAATGCAGGCTCTTTGAACATATTTTGAAATAGCTTTGTTCTGTATTTTGGCTGGGGTTTTCAAAGGAGCCTAAGGGAATTGGGTACAGCAGGTCAGAGTCTAGTTCTTTCCAGTGCCTCATAAAATGACAGCTCTGTGTAGCTTTGTTGATTTAATGCAAAGAAGCCCTGTTAGCAAATTATGCCAAGACTTATGTTTTTTTCCTTTTCTCTTAGACTGAGAGATTGCCACTGGAACTCAACTCCAGACTGGAAGAAATGGTGGAATTCAGTGAAATGGAAGCAGAGTCTAGTGAAGCAGAAGATTTTGAGGCCAGGGGAAGTCGCTTCTCAAAGTCAGCCGATGAAAGGCAGCGTATGGTGGTTCAGCGGAAGGATGACTTGTTACAGCGAGCTCGAAAGTATGTTCCTTCCTAAAAATCCAGCCTGACTACTCAGTTATAGTCCCCCAGATTGGGGTTCAAATGGATTATGACCACTGAGAGCCTGGGTTGATGCAGAAAGTAGTAAGAGGAGTGAATATATCTGCTACAGCAGGCTCAGGGTGCTGTTTAAGATGACCATTACTGATAAACCCAACTCTGAAGCAGTGTCATGTGTCCCAACATGTACACAGCTTCCTTAGTGGTTGATCCAAAGATCTTTGAAATCAGATGATGATTTCTTCAGCTTGGATGGCCTTTAGTCTGAGTCTGTAGTAAGAGAGAATGAATTGTGCTGTGTCCTCTAGTAATCTTGTCTCCTGCGACAGCTTATCTCCTGGCACAGGTATCAGCCCTTGCAGCCTGAGCTGTTCTAGCTGAAATGACTGTCAGGCACCACTCTCCAAATACAGAGCAAGTATCTTAAGCACAAAGCAGCTGAGAGTGGCTACTTCCTAAAGCACACCAGAGGAGCTCATGACCAGCAAGTCAACACTGCTGAAATGAGACTGACCAGCCCTAACAGTTTCTTTTAGCCCAACTACTAATAAGTGTTATAGGTAGAATGAAACTTTCTTTACATGTGTTCCATTCATGTTGGTGAACTTTACTAGAATCTAGTTGCTGATTAAAGAGTAGGAAAAGCACTTCAGTCATGTAGAGAAAACTTCTTAGCATTTGTAATCAGTGTTGTCCCTTCCTTTGCATTGCAGAGAGACTCCTGAAAGAGGCTACAAAAACTACATGACGTGTCCTTTGTGTTAGCAGGCTACCTCTGCTTGTTGAGTTTTTTCCACACTGAAATGCCTACAGATAAACTGGGGGTATGACACCTTTTACAGTTTGTCTGTAAATAGGCTTGCTCTTAGAATAAGTTTTCCTTGATCTTTGAAAAATGTCATTTAGGGAGATAAAGTGGTTTTGATTCCCTGGTTTACTGGTTCCCTTCCTGCACTGAAGATCTGTGGAACTGTGAACTGCTATGTTATGTCACCAAGTGTAAGAATTCCTTGGGATGGTAACTCTGGCAGCTGCTTCCTTGTATTTTTGCCTTACCTTACACTTTGCAGCCCTAGTGCCCCTTCTGTCAAAAGCTTACTCATCATCATCAGGGAGTGACTTCTTGTGGTAGCATCATAGAATAGTTTGGGTTGGAAGGAACCTTCAGAGGTCATCTAGTCCAACCCCCTGCAATGAGCAGGGACATTTTAAACTAGATCAAGCTGCCCAGAACTACGTACAGCTTGGCCTTGAATGTCGTCAGGGATGGTGCATCCACTACTTCTCTGGGCACCCTGGACCAGTGCTTTACCAACCTCATTGTGAAAAATTTATTGCTCTCATCCAGCCTGAATCTCTCTTAGTTTGAAACCATCCACCCTCATCCTGTCGCAACAGGCCCTGCTAAAAAGTCTCTCCCCATCTTTCTTACAGGCCCCTTTTAAAAACTAAAAGGTCTCCCTGGAGTCTTCTCCAGGCTGAACAACCCCAACTCTCTCAGCCTTTCCTCATAGGAGAAGTGCTTCATCCCTCTGATCATTTTTGTGGCCTTTCTCTGGACCCTCTCCAACATGTCCATGTCTTTCCTGTACTGAGGACTCCAGAGCTGGACACAGTACTCTGGGTAGGGTCTCACCAGAGCCAAAGTGCAGGATCACCTCCCTTGACCTGCTGGCCATGCTCCTTTGGATGCAGCCCACTACCCTGACCTTTAGAACTGGCTCCTTTCCACAGGCATGAGAATCTTGCACAAAAACTAAGAGCTTTTGCCAACTCTGCAAAGTCTCACTTATGTTATACAGGATTTTTTATTTTTTTTATGTAGCATGTGTGCACTTTTATCCAGGTATTTTCCTGCTTTCAGCATGCTTTGCAGCACTCCCTTGGTGGATGTACCAGCAAAGTACTGTCCAGAGCCAGAGGTGGGCTCTGCTCATCCATCTTTTTCCTCTTGCAGGCATTATTTCAACAAGCCCTTGGAGGAGGAGCTAAACACAGGGAAGCCCTGTCCTCTTCTCCAAGGAGCCTCAGCCAATGCTGTCATCCTACGCCACAGGACATGGGCCACCGCTGCCAAGTGGAGGCTTCAGATGCAGCACAACTCAACACTGTCACCCTCCTCCCTCCACCTTGTCAGCAATGTTGAATAAAGAATTAAACATACCTTCCAACTTCCCTGCTCTTTCTGTACCAGCAGGGCAGTGTCTCTTCAGAGTTCATCCAGCTGAGCTGCCTCTCTGCTGTGTAAAACATGTGGTCTGATAATGTTCGGACAGCTTTTTTGTAAGATTTTCTACGTGACATTAATCCCCTCCATGAACAAAAGGCAGTTTCTAAACCACGGGTGGGATTTCTGCAGCTGGCATGAAGCATTATGCTGGCTGCACAGCAGAGGCTGGGGAAAGAATGCTCTGAATTAGCAGCTGTGGGCACAGGCTGAGATAAGGGAGAGTTACTCCAAGAGGGAAGAAAGCTTTAGAAACCTGGAGCAAACCCTGTGTTAGGTGAGCAGGCGCCCGCTCTGCAGTCCATGAGGGGTGTTAGGTAGTCCAGCTTGAAAGTAGAGTTGCTGGAAAGTCAGTTAGACCGGGTGGATGTTGTCTAGCTACAGAACACAGGAAAAACTGGATTCACGAGTTGTGCAGCAGAGCAGCAATTCACCAGCATTAAGTTGTTGAGTGTTGCTGGGCTCTTTCGCAGCAGCAGCATCTGGCTCTGTCACTGCCCAGGGCTGAGCTGTTCTCCTTTGCCCATGGCCAAAACAACCGAGACACAGGGGAATGAAGAAGAGAGGGTGTGAGGTGATGTTACAGCCCTTGCGGTTCAGTGTTACCATCCACCAAGGGGATATGATTGAACAACTTGACTGATCTGCACTCCAGAGCCACACAGATGGGCCTGTCTGGAGACAGCTCTGGTATCTTGCTTTTTATTTCAGTTTAAACCCCACGACTCAGTGAGTTTATTTAGGACTGGAGGGACTGTGGCTGGCTGCAGCCGAGCTGCCAACCTCTGGTTGTCCTTAAGAACTGTGCCCTGAGATCCACGTGGAGCTGCTGATGTTAGCTTTTTACAGCTGAGTTTTCAGTTTCTGAAAAGTGAATTCTGGTATCACTGTCCTTTAGAAGGAGCCCAATATTATCTAGAAGCGTTGTTAACTATTTTTACTGTTGGGTTTTTAGGACATTTGCAGGTGAATTTAATGCAAGGAGTTGCATTAGTGCTTAGGTGACTAATTTATTTCAATAAAACTCTTTTGGAAGCCTTACTTTGTGATGCTATTAGATTTTTGGAGATCTTTGGTTTTGCTCGGAGCACTGCTGTTTTGGTTTTATTGTTAATAAAAAAACCCACACAAATAAAACCTTGGTCAGTGTTGGAAACTGTTTGGAAATTTCGGGAGTGTGACATGTTCTGTTCCTGTCGTGTATTTGGGTTGTAAACACAGCGCCTGCACTTTGGTCCTTTTGCTTCCCCCTTTGGGAATCTGGGTCTACTGGATGCTGATGGGGCCAGTCTGACAAAGAAGGGGAAGAACTGCATTGGTAGGAGACTTGCCAGACTGGTCAAGGCAGCTTTAAACTAGATCCACTGGGGGAGGGAGACACCAGTCCATTCCAACACTCCCAGTCAGATGCCAGCACCTGTAATGAGTTCTCAGAGTGATGCAAAACTACTTCAGCCACTCCAGCCAATAAGCCAGCTTCATTTGGAGCTCGGCTCAGATGCCTCTATACAAATACCTGTAGTATGGGGAATAAACAAGAGGAATTAGAGATGTGTACATGTCTATGGGGATATGGTATCATTGGAATCACAGAAACATGGTGGGATGGCTCCTATGACTGGAGTGTTGGGATGGAAGGTCACAGGCTCTTTAAGAAAGAGGCTAGGCAGATGGGGAAGGGGTGTAGCTGTTTATGTCACTGATAGGCTGGAGCATATGGAACTGTGACTGGGGATGGGTGATGAGCCAACCCAGAGCTTGTGGGTCAGGGTCAAAGGGAGAGCTGCATTGGGGGACATTACTGTGGGGGTCTGCTACAGGCCACCTGATCAGGAGAACTGTGTGGATGAAGCTTTCTATAGACAAATAGGAGCAGCCTCACACTCACAGGCCCTTGTCCTCATGGGGGACTTTAACCACCCTGATACCTGTTGAAGGGACAAGCCCAGCCCGGCACAAGCAATCCAGTAGGTTCCTTGACTGCGTGGAAGAAAACTTCCGCTTGCAAGTAATAGAGGAGCTGACAAGGAGAGGTGCCATGCTTGACCTTGTGTTCACCAACAGGGAGGGGCTGGTAGGGAATGTGATGCTCCAAGGCAGCGATCATGAGATGGTGGAGTTCGAGATCCTCAGGGCAGTGAGAAAGGCACACAGCAAGCTCACTGCTGCGGACTTCAAGAGAGCAGATTTTGGCCTCTTCAGGAACCTGCTCAGTAAGGTTCCATGGGATATAGCCCTAGAGGAGAGGGGGGCTCAGGACTGCAAGTTGATATTCAAGGATCACTTGCTCCAAGCTCAGGAGCATTGCTTCCTGGCAAGAAGGCCAGGAGGCCTCCATGGATGGATAAGGAAATTCTGAGAAAACTTAGAAGGATAAAAAAAGCTTATAGAAGGTGGAAGTGAGGACAGGCAACCTGGAAAGAATACAGGGATATTGTCTGGGTAGCTAAGGATCAGGTCAGAAAAGCTAATGCCCAGATAGAATGGAGTCTGGCCAGGGATGTCAAAGATAACAGGAAAGGTTTCTATAGGTATGTTTCTAACAAAAGACAAACTAGGGATAATGTGGGTCTTCTCCAGAAGGAAACGGGAGAGCTGTAGCCACCTGGATTTGGAGAAGGCTGAGGTTCTTAATGACTTCTTTGCCTCGGTCTTCACTGCAAAGGCTCTGACCACACCACCCAAGTCTTGGAAGGCAGATGCAGGGAC
The DNA here is from genome assembly GCF_033815535.1 of Pezoporus flaviventris. Classification (NCBI taxonomy): domain Eukaryota; kingdom Metazoa; phylum Chordata; class Aves; order Psittaciformes; family Psittacidae; genus Pezoporus; species Pezoporus flaviventris. The sequence continues at coordinate 160,112 of NW_026892668.1, read as the reverse complement.
TGTGAGAATGAAGACCTTAGGCCCACTGTAGGAGAGGATCTGGCTTGAGACCGTCTTAAGAACCTGAACGTGCACAAGTCCATGGGACCTGATGAAATCCATCCGCGGGTCCTGAAGGAGCTGGCAAATGAAGTTGCTAAGGCACTGTCCATCATATTTGAAAAATCATGGCAGTCAGATGAAGATCCCAATGACTGGAAAAAGAGTAATATAACCCCCCTTTTCAAGAAGGGGAAAATGGAAGACCCAAGAAGCTACAGACCAGTCAGTCTTACCTCTGTGTCTGGCAGGATCATGGAGCAGATTCTCCTAGAAACCATGCTAAGGCACATGAAAAACAACAAAGTGGTTGGTGACAGCCAACATGGCAAATCCTGCCTGACCAATTTGGTGGCCTTCTATGATGGGGCTACGGAAGTGATGGACAGGGGTAGAGCAGTTGATGTCATCTACCTGGACTTCTGCAAAGTGTTCAACACTGTCCCACATGACATCCTTGTCTCTAAATTGGAAATACATCAATTTGATGGATGTACCACCTTGTGGATAAAGTTTTGGCTGGATGGCTGCACACAGAGTCAATGGCTTAATGTCCAAGTGGAGACGGGTGTAATGGATGGGAACCTAGCTGAGAGTTGATTCCCTCTCATGACTGAGAGACATAACAAAGTATGTTTTTTGTCAAAGTGTATTTGGTAGAGTATATATGTTTATCTTCATCTAGACTATTTGTCAGAATGAGGCAGGAACATGTAGGTGTGTAGCTGTTCTATGATCTTCATGCTTGGCCACACCGGGGCATCTGGCCAACGCTCTTGGCATGGATAACAAGGGTATAAATGGAGGACCATCTCGTAGCCAAATCTGAGGCTTCACCTATGGTTGGACACATCATGTAGGAACTTTCCCAATTACCTGAGACTCATGGTATCAGCTGCAATGGGGCTTTCCAGCTTGAAGTGTGGGCCTGGATGGTGACTCGGTGGTGATTCATAGAATAGTTAGGGTTGGAAAGGACCTTAAGATCATCTAGTTCCAATCCCAATGCCATGGGCAGGGACACCACCCACTAAACTATGTCACCCAAGACTCTGTCCAACCTGGCCTTGAACACTGGCAGGGATGGAGCATTCACAACATCCTTGGGCAACCCATTCCAGTGCCTCATCACCCTCACAGTAAGGAACTTCTTCCTTATATCTAACCTGAACTTCCCCTGTTTAAGTTTAAACCCATTCCCCCTTGTCCTGTCACTACAGTCCCTAATGAAGAATCCCTGGGGGTAAGAGGCTGGTTTGTGCAAAGCAGCCCAATCCTCCTGCTTCCCTGGAAAGGGAGGTCATCTAAGGAGAGGCCTGACTGATTTCCCCAGTGCCAACATGAGCTACTTCTGTGTATCTTTGAGCAGCAGAAGCCTGGAGAAACCTGGATAGGCAGGAAATGCTGCTGCATGTTGCAGCATCTTTTCTAACCAGCCTCACTTTCAGTGGGTGACGTTTGATGGGGGACCCACTGCAAAGCTGGGCTGGAAGGTCCTGGCTACTGGGTAGCCTTCCCTACGGATTCTTCACCCTGGGATTTGGAAGTGTTGGGAGAGGATGTCCATGGGGCAGCTGGGTCTCCAGTCATGGGCTTCATGCTGGTGTGCACAGGAGCTGAGGGACCCACAATGGTGGGAAACGCAGAAAAAATGTCCTGGGTTCAGCTGTAACAGTTATTTTTCTCCTTCCTAGTAGCTGGTGCAGTGCTGTGTTTCAGCTCTAGTCTGAGAACAGCACTGTAACACACCAGTGTTATAGTTGTTGCTAAGTAATGCTTACTCCGATCAAGGACTTTTCAGTCTCAAGCTCTGCCAGTGAGGAAGGGCACAAGAAGCTGGGAGGAAGCAGACAGGACACCTGACCCAAACTAGCCAAAGGTGTATTCCATACCACAGCATGTCATGCACAGTATATAAATAGAGGGGAGTTACTCAGAAGGGCAGGTCGCTGCTCACGTCAGGCTGGGTATTGTTTGGCAGGCGGTGAGCAATTGTATTGTGCATCACTTGTGTTTGTTGTTTTTTTTTTTTTCCCTTTCCCCTTTTAGTTTTATATTCTCTCCCCTTGTTATTTCCCTTATCATTAATATTATTGGTGGTAGCAGCAGTAGTTCTGTGTTATACCTTAGTTACTGGTCTGTTCTTATCTCAACCCATGAGATTACATTCTTTTAATTCTCCTTCCCATCCCTCCGGGAGCAGGGGGACGTAGAAGTGGGGGTGGGGAGTGAGCAAGCAGCATGGTTCTGAGTTACCGGCTGGGCCTAAACCACGACAGTCCTTTGTAGTGCCCAACATGGGGCTCGAAGGGTTGAGATAATGACAGATCTGACCAGAGTGTGTCTAATTGTGTTTGTGATAAGTATTCATTATTTCAGATTAATAGTCACACGTCGCAAGGCTGATTTATTTGCTCTCAGAATTGTTGTGCTTGGTCTCAGAGTTTCAGTGTCGTACCTTACAGCTAGTATTTGCTGTTTTAGTGTTTATCAGCTGTGGGACCTGGGCTAAGGTTCTTGTTTTGCAGTACTTTATAGTAATGATTTGTAATACAATCGATTCATTGATCATGAAACTGTTCTGGCATGCATTCTCAGCATGGTAATCACCTCTATACTTTGAGAGGCATATAACGGAATTTTTTAGCTATTGCACTTTTTTTTTGGGGGGGGGGGTCAACCTATAAAGGAGACATTCCCTAACACCTTCCACTCTCCCACTGGGTTATTTACAGTAGCATTTGAGAAATCTAAAGGTTTTGGATGTCCTTTGGATACCCTTGTGTCCTGGGTTCAGCAGTAGCAGTCATTTTTTCTCTTTCTTAGTCGCTGGTGCAGTGCTGTGATTTTGACTTTCAGCCTGGGAATAGCACTGATAACACTGATGTTTTTAGTTGCTGCTCAGTGATGTTTACTCTGACCGAGGACTTTCTTAGTCTCATGCTCTGCCAGGGAGGAGGGGAAGCCGGGAGTAAGCAGAGACAGGACACCTGACCCAAACTAGCCAGTGGGGTATTCCATACCACAGCACATCATGCCCAGTATAAAAACTGGGGGCAGTTACCTGGAAGGGTTAGATCACTGCTCGGGTCGGGCTGTGTATCAGTTGGTGGGTGGTGAGCGATTGTATTCTCTTCCCTTGTTATTTGTCTTATCATTATAATTATTGGTGGTAGCAGTAGTGGTTTTGTGTCATCCCTTAGTTACTGGACTGTTCTTATGTCAACCCGTGGGAGTTACATTCCTTTGATTCACCTCCCCATCCCTCTGGGAGCGGGGGGGAGGAAGGGGGGAAGTGAGAGAGCGGCTGCATGGTTCTGAGTTATGGCTGGGCTTAAACCACAACAGCTTGAAACCTGCCTGCTGCTTTTGCTGGGAATCAGCATGTTGCTACAAATACCGTATGTGTTTTATCCACGGCCATACCACCTTGAGAATGCCTTATTTAATCTGATCTCAAAAGTTAAGCAGGGTTAGGCTTGTGTCTTGTCTAAGGTTAAATGATGATCTAAGAGGAGGACCACAGAGAGATTTTCCCCAAGTTTGGACAGTTATGAGTGGCAGGGTGTGTGGGATAGTATGGGCAAGTGGGTCCCTCCAGTGCTTTGGAACTTCACCCCTGAATAAGTGCAAAATCTGGAAAAGCTAGTAAAACACTTAAACGAGGTGTGCTGTCATCCTGGCAATACCAGAGAGGGACAACTTGCTGCAGTGTTCTGGGGCTTGGCCTACACCTACAGAGCCCTGCTCTATAAGGAGCAGGGAAAATATGTCTCTCATTCTTATGGCAAAGCAACAGACAATGCAGCTACTCAACCCCCAAGCACAGCAGCTACAACAACCCCAACAACAGACACTGCACCCACTCCAGCCCCAGTGAAAAACACTGCAGCCGCTCCAACCACCATGATAGATACTGCAGATAAACCAAAGGACCAATCTGTGCCAATATCAGTTGCCCCTATAAGCAAGGGGAAAAACAAACGAGCTGAAGAGCAGCTCACACAGTGAAGAAAGATGAAGACCCGATACGTGTAGTACAGGGGATGACATCTGAATGAGTTATTAATACAGGAATCAGAGGAAGAGGAAGAGGTAACTTCTTGATCCCGGACCTTGACCAAGCTGCAGAATATACAAAAACATTTCAGCCATCTTACAGGGGAGCAAATCATCACCTGATTGCTCCAATGCTCGACAATGGTGCTGAACTAGAAGGTAAGGAACTCAAGCAGCTGGGATCACTTGTTAGGGAAGAGGAAACTGACAAAGCTATAGTGAAACAGAAATTACCCTTCAGCCTTTGGAAGCAGATCTTGGTAGCTGTGAAGAAAAGGTATCCACGACAGAAAACCAAACCCAAACTGCAAGAAGACCCCAGACTGTGGGGGAAAAAAAAATCCCCCAAATTGTGGGGAAAAAAAATTCTCCCAAACCAACCCCAAATTTCTCCTGCAGCAGGAACTAAAAATCTCATCTTTCTTGGACAACCCTTCTCTATATCTTAAGGGGAAAAACTCACATGCTGGGGATGTTTCTGATGTTGCCACAAACCAAAGACCTTGCCCTGGTGGATACCTCTGCAGTCCCAAAGGAATAAAAGTATTTTCTTGCATGGGGAGGGTTTTTTTTTGGTGGGATTTTTGCTCCTGGTGCTGCTCTGAAGCAACTTGAACCATCTGTAAGGGCTTCTATGCTCTATGCTCCCCCTTCCACCCAACTCAGCTCAGACCCTCCTGCCTATGCTACCAGCCACAAATATCCCCAAAACTGTGAGTTTTAGTCTTTTTTTTTTTTTTTTTTTCCAAGGGAAGGGGGAGGAAAGAAGCAGGCGGAGGTGCAGAGGGAGAGCCCAGGGTACAGACAAACATTTTCTTTATTGAGCTACACATGAAATTTTCCATTAGTCAGAGAAAGAGATCGGCAGTGTGTAACATATCACAGAAACCTCACTGATTGGTAATATGAAAGGCTTAGAAAGACCTAGCACTTTATATATCTATCATATTCTTTTATTTTTAGTTTCCTCTTTATGGATTAATTTTCTTCTGAACAGCTGAGGTTGTTCTCCTTCAGCAAAGGTAAGTCATAAAAGTAGAGCTGTGAAGACATCTGGTTACTAATCAAAGTAGAAATGACAAAGGGTTGGTCATGAAAACGGTGGCTTCAATGTAAACACTACATTTGTTTTCTGGGGTTTCTTGGGGTTTTTCAATGATTTTTTTGTGGTTTTGTGTGTGTTTTTTAAAAGTTTTAAATAATTTTCATTCTTCCTTTTTTTTAAGTTTGCTTATTAAGATTTATTTTTTTTTTACTTTATGGGTTTTTTTTTTACTTTTTTTTGGATCACAAACATCCCCACATGAGAGAGAAAAAACACCATCCACTAAAAGGGAGAGGATGGGGGTGATGGGGGGGAGAAAAAGGCAGCACAAAAGAGCATCCACTGGAAGAGTAAGAAATTAATAAAAAACAACAAAAAAAATTGTATCTAGACCCTAAATGAAAAAAAAATCCCAACAAAATAAAAGCTAAAATAAACTTGATGTCCATGTGACCCACCCCAATGCCTTGCTGGGGCTGATCTGGCTGAGCTGTGCTTTCGAGTACCAACCTTCAGAACCAGTGGGGAATTGTTAAACCAGGAGGGAGGGAAAATGAGAGGAAAAACCCACCAGCCCCTGGCTAGTGAGGGCTTTGCCCTAAAGTGGGGTGGGGAGTCCAAAAAATCTATGCTAAAAAACCCTAAACCCCAGGAAGGGAGCTGGGATGGCAAGATTGGAAACAGGCCTTATTGCTGCTGTTGTTTCCCTTTGACATTTGGCCAGGGGGGAGTTTTCAGGTTTTTCCCCTCATTTTTAAAGACAAAAACGTATATATTAGGTTCTGGAGGCTGGGGGTGCCAGTGGGGCTTGGGGGCAGGTGGGAGCAGCCCTGCGCTGGGAAGAGAAATAATTAATCATAATAATGAAATAAGAAAGCTAACCCACAATGATTAATTATAATAGTAACAAAAAAATAAACCCCCATGGTCAAATAGGTGCTGGGAGAAGAAGCATCCCCCTCTGCACACGAGCACTGGCACAGCCCCCTGCTTTTGCCATGGGGGTGATCCCAGCACTGTCCCTCTGCCCTACAGCTCTGGGAGTTGGGCTGGGCAGAGCCCCCTCCATCCCCAGGGCTTCCCCCCAGGATGCAGCGAGGGGCTCTTAGACCAACTAAAAAGGTGGGTGTGTATTTTATATCTCTGTATATGTGTATATATATAATTTTTCCTTATGCCTTTTTATTTACCAACTCGCACAATCACAATTTGGTTTTCTCTCATTCAATCTGTGTTGTTTTCATTTTGTTTCACTTATTTTTTTCCCGCACATGCATGTGTGTGTGTGTGGTTGCATTGGGTTTTTTGTTATTGTTATTATTATTAATCTTTATTTTCTTTTCTCTCCTGGCACCGGGGCTGCCGCCACCCTAGAAGTCGCTTTGCACTGGGGAAGGGGGGGGGGGGTGTCAGTACAAGCCACAGCCCCGCAGGTTGTTAGCAATGATGATGTCAGTGACAGCATCAAATACCACCTGGATGTTGTTTGTGTCTGTGGCACACGTCATATGGCAGTAAATCTCCTTGTTGGGGGAGCGGTTTTTGCTTTCAAATTGTGCTTGGATGTAGGCAGCCGCATCCTCGTAGGTGTTGGGACCTGCAGGCAGAGGTGGGGGGACAGAGTAGCGGGGGGTCAGGGCCGTGGATCACCACCCTCTGGCCATGCATCCAACCCCTTGCTGCTTGCAAAGTACTTTATTTCTAACAAAACCAGGCAAACCCTATTTATTTTCATTTTTTTCAACCCCCCAGAAGGGTCCATTTACCCCTTTTCCTGCCCCATTTCTCTCCTCCCCCCTCCCCAACTACCCTTTTCCACTCCATCTGTCCCCATTTCCCCCTATTTTTCCCCAAATCTAAGAGCACCTGGGATCCGTTGGGACTCCTGCCTCCCCAGCTGTGGCTGCTTTGTCCTCTCTGTCTGCTTCCTGTTTTCTCCCTGGGGAAGGGCAGCAGTTCCAGTGATGTCTGGCTGGGTTGTTCCCCAGGGATGCTCTTTTGGCATCACTGCTGCCCCAGCATAGCCAGCAAGTCCCTGTAGTGCATCTTAATGGAGTGCATGTGGGAGAAAGGCTGGGGGTCCTGGTGGCCTCCCAGCCTGTCAGGCAGGGGGAGGCTTGGTGGCCACTCCAACGTTGCCTATGGTTGGTGTCTGGGCCCCCTTAGCGGGGGTGAGCCCCTCTGGGTGCTGTTGGGGGTGCTCTCACCTGGGTATTGGAATGGGAGAGGTTGGGGTGGGGTGGGGGGCAGGAGCTGCATGGGGATGTGCTGCTGTTGTCTGTTCCTGTAAGGCTGGAGAGGGGCTAGATGTTTGAGCTGGAAGATGTGCATTGTTGTATTAAGCTGCTTAGGGCAGTGAGAGCAGCTGTGCCCAGTTCCTTGTGGGAAGCCATGAAGCCTGAATGACACCCCTGGAATCACCTTTGGAAGGGCTGCTGTTATCTGGAGACTTATTTTTCTTTTCCAGCTTGCCACTTCCCCTTCTCACCGATGTGGGAGGTGGCCAAAGGACGGGGGTGGTGGCCTGGTGCCACCAGGATAGCTGGGATGTGCTGTACAATTTTGTGTGGGATAGTTTGGGGTGTCCTGCCAGGTGGCTGGGGAAAAAAGTGCTGCTGCTTCTGTGATGGAGAAACCTCAAAACCTCTGGTGGAAATGCTGGTGCACTTCTGCTGTAGGGGAATGGGGGCTGTCCTGCTGGGGACGCCCTTGTCCCCCAGGTCTGGCATCCAGGCAGAGGGTGTGCTCTGAGTGAAGTAGTTCAGAGACACCTCAGTATCTGTAGGGGGTGCTGGAGCCTCTGAATCTGAGCTGATTTTTCCTTCCCCTTGGAGAATTAGGAAGCAATATCTGTTCTTACCCCGTTTTCTCGGGTTTTGTTCTTTTCCCCAAGCCACATTAGTTTTGCTTCAAAATGTGTGATTCTCTTGTGGTTTCAGACATCTGCTGTAACAAGGTTCTTTCCTTCCCCAGCTGTGCCCTGTACAAAGGCACTCCTGGGAGGATGCAGCTTGGAGGACCATGTCTCTTGGCTCCTCCAGCAGGACCTCCTCAGGAGCCATCAGCAAACAGGATGGCTTAATTGGTGGGCAGTCAGGTCTTGCCAAGGCTTCATCTTTCTACAGCTACCTGTGGCCAGGGTCCTTAAAGCTCATCTTGACCCTCTGTCCCATCAGCTGGTTGTGCACCTTTGCCACAAGCACTGACCAAATGCAGGACACAACTCCACCCCATGAGTGGGGTGCTGGAGCCCCACTGCAGCTCTTGAAGTTGGGCAGTGCTTTTGCCCTCCATAATGGTGTCCTGTCCCCTCTGCCCCTGTACCCACCTCTGAGTTGAGTTGTAGCCCCCAGCCCCGGTGGCACGGTGGTGGGATCACACTGGGCTGTGCCAGCCCTGGCACATACCTGTGTATTCGGGGAAGCAGATGGTCAGAGGTGATTTCTTGATCTTCTCAGAAAATAGGTCTTTCTTGTTGAGGAAGAGAATGATGGAGGTATCAATGAAGAATTTGTTGTTACAGATGGAGTCGAAGAGCATGAGAGATTCATGCATGCGGTTCTGCAATGGGGAGCATGGAGGGAAGAGAGGGGAGAGAAAGACAAAGAGAGAGTTAGAGGAGAAGATAACATCTTTCTGAAATGAAATGGTTAGAAAGCAAAGAAAATCTGTGAAATAAGACAGTGATAAGTGTGAGATGGTTACAAAGGTGGAGGAAACAGGGTACTGCTGTCCTCTTGGGCTGGAGGACAAGGCAGGTGTGGAGGTTGGGGTTGATCCCTGTGGGGCTGCTCAAGCAGAACTGACACCTGAAATTTCAAGGAAGAGCAGAAGAAAAGTCCCTTGCTCATCAGCTCCCTCACTGGAATGTGGAAGAAGCCTGTGTCTGCAGGGGCTGGGCACCCCTGAAGCATCACTTGCAGAGCCAAAAGAAAGGCTGGACAGCCAGCAGCCAGGATGGGGACTGGGATGAGAGGGAGTTCTGGCCACCTTGTGGTCCTATGGACCTGACTGGAAGGGAGCTTGTGCCAAGTAGTGCCATGGTGGTGAGACTGGTGCTGAGGGGTTGCCCAGAGGATGGGGCAGGACCTGTCCCAGCTGGCCCCCTTCTGCCCCTGGAAACATCTTCAGCCCCTCTTTGAAAGTACCACAGTGGTGGCTAGGTGGCTAGGTGGCTGCTAAGAAACCACTGTGAGCTGCTCCAGGGGGATGTTCAGCATGGAAGAGTTTTAGTAGGAGCATAGAGGCAAATCTTTAAAAATTGTATTTTTAAGAAATTGGCATTTCACACGTGGACAAAAGCCTTTTCCCCCCATGCTACAGAAGTTGTTACTGGAAAGAAGTGGAGAATGGACAGAAGGAGAGGAGGAGGAGAGGTTGTCCTGTGGTGAATCAGCTGTTGCAGGGCCTCATCAAGTATTTTCATGCTTCACTCAAGCTGCTGTGGGGGCTCTCTGCAGACACATGCACCCACTGCCAGTGTGGAGGTGCTGCTGGACAGGACAGGTACAGCTCTCTAGGAGCTCTCAAATTTTCTCCATCATTAACTTGTTCTTAAAATAAACAGGAAGCCATTCCCTGCTGCTCCAGGGAGAACATCACGAGCCATTTCAGGCAGTCTGTGTACCACCTCTATTGCACATATCCACCTAGTTCACTACTCGAACATGCAAAGCTTCCGGTGCAGAACCAGGGTTTAGTGAAGTCTGAAGGTGCTGAATCCACTATGCTCCTCTCCACAACCCTTCTTGGGGTCCCTTGCATGGAGCAGAGGGCAACAAGGGTGCCCAGCAGCCAGTGGGAAACCCACCTGCAGCAAACACCACCCCCCCCCAGCCCCTTTTTTGAGGTGCATCAAGGGGGGGGGGGGGCTTGGATTTGCCAATGATTTGGGAAAACACACATGTTTCCTAAGGAAATGATGACCCAATTACACATTTTGGAATTTTCCATGAATGTTTTATTAGTGAGTCATTTTATTAGCTACACTTCAACTGTAGCTTTTGCATGCAAAATTTAGCAGATGTCTGATTTCATCTTGAAAGGCTTTGAGATTACACTGGTGGTTCCTTGACAAAGAGCAGCGAGGGATGTTAAGCAGCCACTTCCCAAAGCTTAAGGACTTTGTTTTATCTCTATCTTTTAAAAATAAAGAAATAAAAAGCCTTGATCAGGGAGAAAACAAACTGCCACAGGACAACGTGGCTCTTCTTGACCTGTGGCTGTTGCAAAAATGCTGGGTCTTGAGATTTTTCATGGGAGGTATCCTAGTGTTTTTTTTTTTCTGTGTGTTTTTTTTTTTTTTTTGGTTGGTTGGTTGGTTTTTGTTTTTTTTTTTTGTTTGGTTTTGGTGTTGTGCTGGGTTTTTTTTCCTTGTTCATCCCACATTGTATATTTAAATAAGGGACTGATGGTGTTGGAGGAGCAGCATGTGCCTAGGGAAATGAAAATCCCCAGTGCAGGGAAAATAACCCTGGTGACTTGAAAAGGAAGTTTCCAGTGTAGAAGGTCAGGGCAGGATAGTATCCTGGAGGCAACTTATAAAAATGTCCTCTATGAATTTAAAAAGAGGAAATCCTTTTCCTCTTAGCTATCAGTTTTTCTCAGGGCTAGCCTTTAATTCTGATCTGCAGGATGGGTCCAGCTGAAGTTACACCATTGGAAATTGGTTAAGCCAACAGGAATCATAGTTAGTTTTCCTTTGCTGAGGTTTCTTGACATTTTTCTCTTGATTTCTTCAAGTTCTTTGCTTCTACTTCATGCCCCAAAATAATGGGAAATCATGGATGGTCTGATGCAGGTACATGGGGCAAGGGGCTGCAAGGAGGGGAAGGGTAATTTCAGGAAGCCAAGGAACAAAGAGAAACCATGGTAAAGATGTTTTACTTAAAAAACAAAGGGGAAAAAATCAACCAAATACATAAAATTAAATATCTTTTGGTCATATCCTTTTCAAATTCTTAATTTCCAGGCAAATGAGGCTGTGGCAGACAACTGACGTGTGTGTGTGTGCACAGAGCAGATATAGGGTAAATAACAGGCTTGAGACGCTGAACACACTGAAGGGAGACACAATAAAACCACTCACACTAGAAAAGAGCTGGCACTTTATTAAGGTTTTGTAACTAATAAATACATTACAGACAGCCAATAAATTATTACAGTAACTAATGCTCTATTAAACCCATGGACAGTCACTCTTCATACAAAATTACAGTTAATACTGTATGTTAATGTTAATAATAATAACATAATGCTACTACTAATAACATAATACTAATGTTAATACTGGGCTATCAAACATGCAGGAAAAATGTTTCAGCAAAAGGAAAACAGTGGCAGCCTCTGGTGATCCTTTGGTAAGAAATGTGGTGGGGAGTGGGGAGCCCAGAGGCAGGGTGATAGTCACTTCTCCCTTGTTGAGCTGAAGGGGGTAAAGGGAGGTGGGGAGGTAGGACTGAAGATGTTAAATTAGGGACTGGGCTATTTAATGGAGCAATGGTTGGTCTTTAAATGATCCTATTTGAGTGCCACCAGGTTGCTTCAGCATCGGCAAAGATGGTGAGACTCAGGCAATGCTTCAAAATCATGTTGTTACTTGCTATCATCTATTCTCCCCACCTGGAACAGGGGGTTTAGTCCTCAAGCCACTTGTCTATGCTACAGGACAGTCAGGATTTGGTCTCAACATTATTTTCTAAGACACTGGGTGGGAGAGGGGCTGGGGTAGTGAGTGTCGGGCTGGCTCCCAGCCCTCCTCCCTAGATGTCTCTCTTTCCCATGCCTGCCCATGGAGAACCCGGCTGCCCTTTCTGAAAGATGGAGATGTTTTTGCCTGATCTCCAGTCCAACTCCCTTCCCTCTCCCTGCATGGTGCCAGCTGAGAGGCTTTGGTCCTCCTCTTCTTATTAACACATCAATGTTTAAGGCTCACACTTGTTCATGTTTGCTAGCTAGCTTTTGCAGCACAAATAAGGATCTCACAGGCTGCTGGTTTGGTCTTGTGAGTAGTCCCTTTCCATAATCACCTTCTCAGTGTAATGTCTTATATAGGTCATGTACCTTTATCTGCCAGCATCAGTTATCTTGTGTTATTGAAGGAGCTCAGAAATTATAATGGACACTCAAGTCTTGGGGTGCTTGGGGAGAGTGCTTCTGTCTGCTTTTTCTTCCAGGGTGGTGGAAGCAAGACCCTGGTCTGCTCTTTTGTGCCACCCAGGCCACATCTCTACTTTCTTGTGTGTGTTGGGGATGCAAGTGTGTGGTTGGTATGGGTGGTTCAGGATGATGCTTAGTAGCACCATCTCCATTGATCTTGATGCCTCTGGCATCAGATTGTAATGAATGTTTTATTCTCCTTGGAAATGGTGGTGGAGTTTTTGATGTCAGCCTTGAAGACAAACCTGGTCCATGACAAAGACACAAACAGTAGTACTAAGGTTCTCTAATCGACTTGACAAACAGTCAGCCTTGTTCCCAGGAACTCAACAACTCTCCCTGGCTCCAGGAGCTTTTTTGGCCACAAAATGCTCAGACACACTGCACAGGCTAAGAGTGCAGGGTTGGTCCCTTTTACAACATCAACTGCAAAATGCCCTGTGGGTGATGTCTGTCACCCGTAGCTGAACCCTGTGCCTTGTCAAGCAGCCACTGGGCGCAAGGGAATGTTTTGGCAAAAGGAGACCTTCTGTGTCCCATCCTGACCTCCTGGGGTTGCATTCCTGGCCTGAGAACAAATCCTGTTCCCTTGCAGGCAAGCACTGGGCTCATGCCACAATAGACTAAAATCACCACATTTCAATGTACATTACAGTATAGACTGTTCTCATTAATACTTGTAGCATCCTGTAAAACAAAATCACACCTACTGAGGAGGGTCTCCCCTCTGTTGAGGGACAGGCTGGCTGGCCAGCCAGGAAAGCTGAAGGCAAGAAGCTAATTCTCATACAAAACTCCTGAGATTTAGTTGGCGGTATTTCTGTGAGGACACGTGTGGGCTTTGTGTTCAGTGTTCCTTTAGTTTATGTTGGTACAGCAGTGTGCTGGCACTAAATGGAGCTGGGACCTGGGAAAACAAGTCATGCAGGTGGGATGTGGCCTCAGGAACAGAGGGGCTCCTGGTTTTGCTGGCTGGCCAGCTCTCTGTGGGAGCTGATGTCACCAGAGGTATTTTAAGGCTGAGATGGTGAAGAGAAAGGCTGTACTCAGTTGTGCTGAGAAGGGGAGGCAGAGACCTGGTGTTATTGCTGTTAGTGTCCAGCAGAGCAGCAGCAGGCCCTCACTGTACAACACTAAAGATAGTTTTATCACTTAATACTATTTAGGGTGTTACTGACACAGCTGCCAACCATGCTGGCTGTGAGCTGGTTACAGGGTAAGAGCCACTTTATTTTCCTCTGCAGGCCACCCCTGAGCCCCAGGGTGCTCCTGCTCGTCTCCCTGGCTGGGGTTTTGTCACAGATGTCACAGATGTCCCACAAACAGTGTCCTGGCAGAGTCCAATCTGACAGGGACTCTCTTCCAGCTCCCTTCTCTTCCTGCTCTCCCTGCTGCCTCAACCTGCCTCATCTCCCTTCTGCAACTTCTTTCCAAAACCAAGAAAGAGATGCTGCACGTCTGCAGGAACATCGGTTATGCTGGAATCACTTAGGCTGGGAGGTGCTCTGGGAAAGGTCCCTGGGTCCCCAGCTGGCATCTTTGTGCTCAGGGTCCCCTGGAGCATCCTTGCTGCCTATGCTCTGGGAGTCCAAGCCCAGCTGCCACTGCCCTGCTCAGCCCAGCAGCTCTGTGGCATCCACCAAAGCTCCTCAGAAATGGGTTACTGAAACCACTAGACATATTTTAACATTTTTAACATATTTTTTGCTTTTGGCAGTTGAAATGCACTTTGTGGGCAATGCGTTAGCTCCCTCTACAGCACTGTGAATTGGGAAGGAGTAGAGCAAGGCAATAAGGGAATGAACCAAAACTAAACCAAATCAAAGTAAAACGGGGCTGGGGAAAGTTGAACTTGCTGCAAAGTTTTCTGGGGTGGAAGGAGGGATTTCTGGACTTCTTCCTCATCATCCTCTGAGGAGGAAAAAGGAGAAAGAGAGAGGATCTGTCCGCAGGACCAGAGGGTGCTCCTGGTGGGTGCAAGGGAAGAAGGGAAGGAGGAGGGTGCTTTAGTAGAGTCCACAGCCCCGCAGATTGTTGGCAATGATGACATCTGTGATGGCATCGAAGACAAACTGGATGTTGTTGGTGTTGGTGGCACAGGTGATGTGTGTGTAGATCTCCTTGTTAGGGGACTTGTTCTTGCTCTCATACTGAGCCTGGATGTAAGCCACTGCCTCTGTGAAAGAGTTTGGGCCTATAAGAGAGCCAAGGAAAAAGAGCTGGTTAAAGCAATCCCATGACCCTAAATTTGTAGGGTGCCTGGAAACACCCCATTGTAGGGATATGAGGAGCTCATACGGGGCTGCTGCAATTCAGCCACCAAATCTCCATCTCAGGGATTCAGCCAGGATTGCTGCAAGGGAGGAGATGCTCTCCAACTGCCAGCTCAAGTGTACTTTTATTATGGATTGCCGTTTATAGAGATGAAACAGATGAGGGAACTGAGTGTTAAGCAGTCAGTGATGGAAAAACCAGCAGAAATTCCACATCATGATGACAAAAAAGAGAAGAAACCTTCCAGGAATGCAGCAAGTGCTTGACCTGGTGAAAAGGCTTAGCGTTTTTTCTTTTTTAGACATTGTTATTAAAGTTTCAGCTTTTGATGGAAAAGAAGAGCTAAAACATCCATGAATTGAGGGCAGTGTTGGTAACCGTGCCCTCTTTTCCCTGAGGCATTAAGGGAAAAGGACATGAAAAGATCCAGCCTCTGTTACAGGGCAAAGTGGGGTTTTCTCAAAAGAAATGACACACAAGCTAATGTAAAATGTGCCTTTTCGAGGAATTAGGATTGCAGTGTGGTCTGCTAGAGCTGTGCCTAAAATCACACCATGAGGAGTTTCTTGTTTTGATGTATAGTGATGACTGTGCCAAACCTTATTAACCATCAGGTTTTGTGTTAAAAAAGCTGAAGAGCAGTCATACTAAAGAGCATATAATTTCTCATCTGGCCAGCCTTGACACTGTTCAAACACAGTGCTCCACTCAGGTACCTGCTTTGGTCTGATAGACCATTCACTCTGGCTGGCCTGGAGTGCAGCCTTCCAGCAGCCCTGGAAGGCTCCACAGTGTTAACACTGCTAATGCTCTTGGATCCCCTGCCCTATATGATGCTTTACTGATGGGAAATGTTATCTGCCAGAGAGAAGCTTACTTGGTATTGTGATTTAAGCCCAGCCGGTAACTCAGAACCATGCAGCCGCTCACTCACTCCACTACAGTTGCACAGTGTAACCTGATGCCATCAAGCTATCAGGGGGTAGAACCCACTTGTATTTCTGGATTGACAGGAGGATCCCAAGAGTTGACTGTACTGGAGGCTGAAATCAGCCTAACTGGGAAGGAGTAACAAAAGCACCCTATTGTGACTGGTCCAGACGCTCCATGCATCCATGGCATAGACTATCACAGGAGAGGGTACTTCAAAGACCCAAAAGGGTACCGATGGGCTTTTGGTATAGCTGCCTCAGAGATGGAGGAAATGAAGCAGCTGTCCACCTTGCCTGGTCTCTCAGAGGATCCTTCTGTTGAGGGGGTGCTGAAGCTTGAAGAACAACAAGTGCCAATCGCGACCACAAAAGTGCCCCGGCGGCAATATTGTGCCAACCAAGATGCCCTGATTCCCATCCATAAGCTGATCCGTAGACTGGAGAGCCAAGGAGTGATGAGCAGGACCTGTGCACCCATTAATAGCCCCATATGGCCAGTACTTTATACTGACTCATGGATGGTGGCAAATGCCCTGTAGGGGTGGTTACAGCAATGGAATCAGAGCAACTGGCAATGCAGAGATAAACCCATCTGGGCTGCTGCACTGTGGCAAGATATCGCTGCCCGGGTGTAGAACCTGCTGGTGAAGGTACACAACATAGATTCTCATGTACCCAAGAGTTGGGCCGTTGAGGAACACCAGAACGACCAGCAAGTGGATAAAGCTGCTAAGATTGAAGTGGCTCAGATGGATTTTGATTAGCAGCATAAGGGTGAACTATTTTTGGCCTGGTGGGCGCATGACACTTCAGGCCATCTGGGCAGAGATGCAACATACAGATGGGCTCGTGATCGAGAGGTGGACTTAACAGTGGTCACTATTGCCCAGGTTATTGACGAATGTGAAACATGCTGCAATTAAGTAAGCCAAGCAGTTAAAGCCTCTCTGGTATGGTGGGCAATGGCTGAAATACAAATATGGGGAAGCCTGGAAAATTAATTATATCACACTATCCTGGGCCTTGAGAAACAAGTCTTGTGGCACCACTGCATGCCAGAAAAAATTAAGTCAGACAATGGGACTCATTTCCGGAACAACCTTATAGACGCTTGGGCTAAAGAGCAGGGCATTGAGTGGGTATATCACATCCCCTATCATGAACCAGCCTCTGGGGAAAATCGAACGGTACAACGGACTGTTAAAAACTACACTGAGAGCAATGGGTGGTGGGACTTTCAAACATTAGGATGCACATTTAGGAAAAGCCATGTGGTTGGTCAACACTAGGGGATCTGTCAATAGGGCTGGCCCAGCCCAATCAAAAAGCGATGGTATATTTTTTAAAAATGTGAGCTAAGCATGATGTGAATGGCATGGACTAAGTGGTGGATACTGTCCTGAGTTTAGCTGTAACAGTTATTTTTCTCCTTCTTAGTAGCTGGTGGAGTGCTGTGTTTTCAACTTTCAGCCTGAGAACAGTGCTGATTACACACCATTGATGTTTTTACTTGTTGCTAAGTGATGTTTACTCTGATCAAGCACTTTTCATTCTCATGCTCTGCCAGTGAGGAGGGGCACGGGAAGCCAGGATGAAGCAGAGACAGGACACCTGACCCAAACTAGCCAAAGGGGTATTTATTCCATACCACAGCATGTCCTGCCCGGTATATAAACTGGGGGAGTTACCCGGAAGATCCAGATTGCTGCTCAGGTCAGGTTGGGTATCATTCGTCAGGTGGTGAGCAATTGTATTCTGTATCATTTGTGTTTATTGTTTTCTTTTCCTTTTCCCTTTTAGTTGTTATGTTCTCTCCCCTTGTTATTTCCCTTATCATTATTATTATTGGTGGTAGTAGTAGTAGTCTTGTATTATACCTTAGTTACTGGACTGTTCTTATCTCAACCCATGGGATTTACATTCTTTCGATTCTCCTCCCCATTCCTCTGGGAGCAGAGGGGGGAGGAAGAAAGGGGGGAGTGAGCGAGTGGCTGCGTGGTTCTGAGTTATCAGCTGGGCTTAAACCACAGCACTTTGGTTTGATATTTGCTGTAGTTGAAGGCAGAAAGTGGGAAATCCCTTGTACTTACATGTACATGTGCTACTAGTTGAAGACACAAGCTTATGAAGACCATGAGACTTGAGAATATCCCTGAAGTAAGAGAAGCAAAATGTTTTCTGGGAGGAGTTTCTTGCATGAAGACCTGTGTAAAAACTTTGGTAACAGCTCCACATGCTGTGCACAGCCAGGAGGGTGTTTGATGAAATGTAAGTTAGTTGTTCAAAAGGTAGGAGTATTTAGATGCTAGATTCCTTCTGTGAGAGCAGGGAATCACTAATGACATCTTGGTTTAAAACGCACCCTGGATTCTTCTGCTGCTTCCTTATATATTGTGGATTAGTTAAATGCATGAGTGAATTAAGGGGATGGAAAGAGTGCTCCAGCATGCAGCAAGTAAATTTGTGGATGCAGTCTTCTAATAATTCTCTGTCAGCAGAACTAATTGACATCAGAAGCATCATTTCATTAAAAGCATTTTGTGGAACCTACTTGTGATGTAGAAGGTCCGCTCATTTGATTTATAGGCTTTCATCAAATAATTATTTTTAACTCCAGGGCAACTTTCTAATAATGCTACTTTTTCACAAGGCCACAATTGTTTCACTCTTGAGCTGTGGTCAGCAAAGCAGGGATGAGTAAGCTTAAGCGTGTGCTTGGGTCTAAAGTCTGAGCTTAACAGCATTGCTGAATGCCTGGGGGTGAGATATTCTTCACCTATGATTTAGATCCCAGTTGGATCCGTGGAAGGACTTTAGACTTCCATCCCTCTCTGATGGCACGAGAGACAAGAGATCTGTGGAGGGTCCCCGGCATTGTGATAACTCCCAGCTTCCAGAACAGCACCTCAAAGGAATTCAAGCATCTTTGGGGTACTCTGAGATTTGGGAGGACTGGTTTGGTTCACTTGGAGCTGAAGTGCTCCAGAAACAAGCTGTATTTGTTTTCTTTTGTGTAGTCAGCTGAGAGCTTAGCTATGTGCATATGAGGGTCTGCCTTCCGCACTGAACAACTCTCTTGGGCTAGGATAGCTTGAGAAGGAAAAGATATCTAAAACAACATTCCTTCTTGTTCTACTCTCTGCTATCAGGGATATGTAAGAATATTATTTCAGAGTGGGGTTACTGGGAGACTTCAGTTGATGATCCACAAAGCCAGGTCCACAAAATGCGATCAGGAAGGAGTGAAAGTTGCAGGTTTTCTTTATGGAGAAAAAGGAAAAAGGAAGACGGCATAATAACCTTCTGATATACAGAAGTGCTGCTAGAAAGAGGATGGTGATTAGCTTCTCTACAAGCCATCCAAAAAGGTCTTATCTGATTTGCAACCAGAAAAATTTGGGTTTGGCATTATTGTGAGCTTTCAACTGTAAAGACTGTGAAATTTCCATTATTAGATCTTTTTAGACAAACACATTAGGACCATGTTGGTTCTGTCTGGACCAAGCAGGTGAGTAGATGGCTGAAATGTGGTGGTAGTGACAAACACCCAAGCTTTCCCCAGAGAGGAAGCCTGCAGGTGTTCTTCTGAACTCAGATGGAGTCATCCAGCTCCATTGCCATAGACCATTCAGCCCAAAGCAGCAGTGATAGATTGCTTTTGCCTATTCACAATGAAAAATCAAATGCACAGAGGTAGGAATCTCTGGTTAATAATTTGTTGGCTTGCCCAGAAGCATGACGCTCTTAGTACTCCCAGTTCACAACTTCATTTCCTGACAAAGAGATCTGCTTCTCTGTCAGCTTGATTCATTTGGATGTCTCTGGTGAGCTTAAATAATTCATGACAATAAAAGTTTATTTTTATGCTGTCTCAGAATCATAATGAGGGTTTGTGGAAGCTGGCAAGATGCAGCTGCAGCCTTTGCATGGATGATGTATTCTTATCATTAGCAGGTCAGAGGCCAGGCAGCCAGCAGAAGCAAGGGCTTCTCGCACACTCCTGTGTTGCAGAGCGTCTGTTCTGATCTCCAAGCATGAGGCCTCCTTCTCCCCAGCCAAGCTTAGGCCATGGCCTGCTGTGGCTATTCACTACCTGCCCTGTGGGCAGAGGCATTGGTGGCCAATGCACAAGAGAATCAAGTGTCTTGTTTTCTATCTGCATTTAACTGTGTTTCTGTGTCAAGATGCTTGATGTCAGCAAGCCTGAGAGTGAAACTGGGGACCTCCTAAACTAACCTGATAAAAATGTACAGCTTTAACTGAAGCAACCAAGCTGTTTAACCCACTGTCTGAATTTTGGGAGGGCTGATCCTGCAGCCCTTTGGTGCCTGGCAGCAGGTTCCAGTGGCCGGGAACCACAGAGGGATCCAAAGATCAAACACCCTGCTTAGTGACAGTGACCTTTTGGCAGCAAAGAACTTGGGTTTGAATCATCATCATGCTTTCAGTAGACCGCTAAACATGGTAGGAGTGATCCATTGGCATTTATTGAAATAAAACTTGCAGTGAAGCAAATGGGAGCTCTAGCTATGCATCTTTAGGCTGTGATACACAACAGTATCAGTCTGGATGGGAAACGCTCCACAGTCCCTTTGCTATGCACTCCTGTACAGCCACCTTTCTCATTACCTGTATACTCAGGAAAGCAGATAGTCAGTGGAGATTTCTTAATTTTCTCCTCAAATATGTCCTTCTTGTTTAGAAAGAGGATGATAGATGTGTCTGTGAACCATTTGTTGTTGCAGATGCTGTCAAAAAGCTTCAGTGATTCATGCATCCGGTTCTGCAATAGAAAGGAGAGATCATATCAGGCCAAAGATAGCGACTCGGGGATGTTAAACATGTAGGGAAATCTGAAACAACTAAATTAAGGAGGAAAAAAAAAAGGAAAAGCTACGATATACATAACTTGATGCATACATACAGTTCAACATATACATACACAGATGCAATCCCTATAACATTTGACTTACAGTTAGTAACTTAAGGGCATTTGACTATACAGAGCTGTTCTGATTTTACATCATAGTATATAATTTACAGGATCCCAGCTCATAGAAATCATCATGCACCATGCATGGATGGGGAGTTATTTTTGCCCTTTGATCAGATTTATATGTTGGTATAGTTCATGCAGATTTTCTACAATGTTTTCATTAACTACTTAAACATGTTTTTTCGCTATCTGTCTTGTGTGTGTGTGGCATACAACTGGTTAGATACATTAACCAAGGACTGATAGATCCTTGAATTAATTTAGAGTTGGAAGCAGACATTAAAGTGACATAATTTTGGAAATGACCTTGCCGTGACCTTTGCCAGGTTTTGTTATTTTGTTTAGTGTTTTTGTGCTTTTTACTTTTTCCATCTTTTTTAGTTCTCTTGGAAGATGGCTCAACAGAAAGTGTCTCAGCGAGAGCAAAAAAAGTGAAAAAGGAAGAAGAAATAGTATAAAAAGGAAAAACATCACATAGGGCATTTAAGAACAACCAGACTAGAAGTCAGGCAGCTACCACTGATGCTAACTCATGCCTCTACAAGAACATCAGCTACTCACCAGCAGAAGAGCCACACATTCAACTGCATACACAGCGAGAAGTCAGCTTTTTAGTTATAGGTCATGCAAAAAAAGACACAGGAAATGGAAGAGAGATAAGGAACAGAAAAAACAGACCAGTTAGAGAGTTGCAAAGTCTGCCATATCGTTTTATGGTGGTGGAAAGAGCTCACGGCAAAGTCAACCAAGTGTCATGTTCCCTGTTGCTTTCAACTCTCTGTTTTTCTTTTATTTTTGCTGTTTTTTCTCAGTTCAAGACAAGTTTCATACCTGCCAATTTGGTTGGTCTCTCAAATGCTCATTTTTTGGCCTTTGTTTGGCTAGATAAGGTCAGACGGCTGAGGAAAGGCTGTGAAGGTGCCGAGGCTGGTGATGTTGGGTGCGCAAGGCCGACGCCGGAGCACGCATGCCGGTCACGTGGCCATCTCTCAGCCGGGAGCCAGGGAGTGGAGAGAGCAGGCATGGTGAGGACGAAGCACACCCAAGAGTCAGGGGGTTATCAAAAGCAAAGCATGGTACAGACCAGACGGGCTCCTCAGCTTTTCCCAGTGTCATCTCCTTTGGACAGCACTCCCCAAACCCACTAATGCACATATGAGACTGGTTACATCAACCATCAGAGAGATGCTGGAGAGGACAGGGTGGCACGGCCTTGTTGCTGGAGGTTTTTTTGGGGTGGGTGGAGCATGTTTCCCCTCACTGGGTTTGGAAATTCGGGATGATGCAGGAGACAGACAGTGGTTTTCACCCCTCTCCCACTCTGTTTCACGCCTGCGCTGGCAGTATGGTTGAGCCCAGAACTGTATTGATTAACACTTTACTTTTCATTGATATACTTTAGCTGCTGCTGAATGCGTTAGGTAAATGTGTCTCTGTGGTTGAAGGAAACATCTGATCTGACCCAGAGCGAAACAGGTCACGCGCAATTTGCTGTACCATACACCACATGCTTTGCTACCAGGCTTGAAATGACCAAGCATCTCCCCACTGACACACAGAGAAGATGTGATCACGTACAAATAGAAAAATGCAGTTACTTATTTGTTCTTAGTTGCAAGATGCTGCTTATCTGGATCATCCCATGTCTGTGTGTTGGTTTTTGCTAACCCATTTTGTACTGGCTGGTGTGAGAGCCTCAGAGCAATGCTGCTCTTTTCTACTTGTGGTGTCAGAATTGTAACCATGTAGGAACATGCAAAAGTTTTGTACAAGAGATCTTTGGCTACTCAAAGCCTTTGGGAAGAGAGAAAAAAGTGAAGGGCGATCAGTGGAACAGACAGCAAATGCAATTAACTTTTTTAATCAGGGTCCCTCACAGAACATTTTAAATCACATTTTTATCACACTTTCTGATTTAAAATAGAAGCATGGAGAAACACATGATCACTGCTCATGGGTTAAAGCATAGCTCATGTGCAGCAGCCATCATCCTGGAGGTCACTGTACTTACTACACTGCACCCCACCAGCCCTGCACCAGGCTGCACAGCCCACTTCCCAACTGCTGGGAAGCACCACAGGTGACATTTGATTCCTTCTATAGGTGTTTATAGGAGACCTCCAACAGCTCAAGCAGACCCTGGCTGAGAGCAAGGATAGGGAAAAAGTCTCTGAGTACCGCATGCAAAAGGACAGGCTGCTGCTAAAGGAGAAGTGAGAAACCCTCAAATAATACCCCTCCTACTAATAAATCCAGAGTGAAAGACCCTTTTAGTCACCTAAAGCTTCCCCAGGGCCCCTCTCAGGAGCACCCATGCTGCTGTGATGGGGTAGATATGCCTGCTCTGCTAGGAGGCATTAAAAATTACACTTCTCATAGTTTTATATGAAGTGATATAAATTATTTCACCTGCTTTTGGGCCCATTATGCTACTTTTCCCTACTTTATGTTGGGTCTATCATTAAGGGAAGGGCTCTTGAAACACTGGCTTCTTAATGTCATTTCCTATTTCAAAATCAGTATTTTAAATCCTTACTCCTACAAATATCCCCAAAGGAAAGCAGCCCCACCAGCCACATTACAGAGGACTAACTATTAAAAGCCCAGTTAACTTTTCCTGTGCAGAACAAGAATTGCTTATCACCGAGTTCAGATGTCACTGCACAATTGTGTTCCCATCACTGATGTGAAGGTCAGATAGCTTTCTGCTGAGCGTGAGGGAGAAAGGATGCTGCAGTGAAGACTCTGCCCAGGCAGAAACACACTCATAAAACCCATCTTTTTTTCACCAGAACATGGGAGGAGACTTGGTTATTTGTGCCACACACAGTTGATTGAATCTTTTTTGTTCTCCTTGGTGATTAAGTGCTAACTAGCACGTGAACTATAAGGGCATTCATTGATGGCTATCCTAAGCACAGAAACTCTATATCCACCCTCCTGCTTATATTGCCTAAGATGCCCAAACCACTTTCACTGGCTTTGTCACTCCTAAGGCAATTTCTAAGTGCTATAATTTAATTTTCCTTGCTCATTGACAGTGAAGAGAGCACACTAACCAGTTCATGCAATGAAATATTAACCAACAGACCAAGGGTCACTATCACAGCACCTTCAACCTATCCCATGCTCAGCAATGGGGACACGAACAATACTTGCATGTCTTGGCTAGATGTGGATGACCTAAACAGCTCAGTTTCAGAGGCATAAATGTGTAGCATGAACATCTCCCTCTCTTGCCACAACTCCTTTGAATTTGTGAGGAAAAAACCAAAGAGGATAGTCCCAGTTCCTGTGATAGGACCCATGCCATTGCTGTCTTTTTTAAAATTCCATTAGGAATTCCAGTTAGAAGGAACAATGCAAATCTACCTTTGTTAATTGTCTTCTCCAGTTTTACTGATTATGATTGCTGTCCCTTTCTCCTCCCAGATTACAGGTCTGAGGCTTTTCTTCCTGTAACCTCAGTTTACAAAACATGAAGGTATGTCACAAATGAGACAGAATAGCTTTGTTATGCAAAGACATAGTCCATGGAATTGCTCAGGAGAGGAACCGTGTTAGCAGGGGGGAGACAGAATGCTTAGGGGTTCAGCTGGGAGAGGGCCAGAGCCTGGGGGTTTTCCACCTGTGCTGGGGATATAATAGGGCAGATAAGATCCAACCCCATCATTTTTCCTGTTTGGATTGGACTTGCTCAGGGTTGTTTATCTGGGTTAGGTAGGTGCGTCCTGCAGGTGCAGTGGTGCTGATGCTGAATCTTTTTCCTGTTTGTGCTGACTGTGTAAGTAAGTGAACAGCAGCTGCCTCTGCCCTCCTGTTGCTCAGCATGCCTAGAAAAGCTTTGTGAAAAGGGATTGAAATAGCAAGCAAATGTCAGTGCTGTGCCAAAGCAGTGCAAGTCTGCTTTCCTGGTGCAAAAGGAAATTTGGAGATGTATAAATCCCAGTTTTCTGCAGCAGGGCACTTCAGGGGGGAGTCTGAGCTGGCACCCTGCCTGTCATCAGAGGGGTGCTGGGTGACAAACAGTCACCAGCAGAACTCAGCTTCCCCAGGAGAGATGCTGTAACCTCCACCTCAGAGGAGCTGAGTTCAGGTTGATATTTAAAAATGGCATTGGCATTCAGGCCCTTCCATCTTGTGTTCTGTGGCTTTGAATCACAGCTCTGGCACCCAAAGGTGACCAGTATTAAAGGCTACTTTTGGCTTCACCATTTGGGTGTCACAGCCCAAATTATACCTACCAATACAACCCAAACAACCAGGTGACTTCATCAGTTTACTAGAGCTCATAAACCTGGCTCAAAGAGCCTAGAAACCACAGCCTCCCCCTCCCCCAGCCTTTTTGGAACAAGGCAACTGATACCTAACAGCAATCTTTCCCTCGATTCCTTCCTCATCAACAGCTTTCTGCAAGCCTGACATCTTCAGCAGCAGGAGAACAAAGAGTCCCAGAGAGACAGGCAGGAGTGAGCCCTCCATGCTGCCACAGACTGGGCATAGATAAAATCATTAACAAGTCTGAGTATGGCCTCCAATTCCTTTTTAGTTAGATGAAGGCAACTAGGTGCTTGCCACAGTCATCATTAGTCCCCAAAACATGCAACACTAAGTGAATGGCCAAAATACACTAATGAGTCTTCTTACATCCTTTCTGTGTATTTAATTCACTTGTATTAATTACACTCTAATACCAGGGAGCACACGGGTCCTTGCTAGCTTTATTTCCAGATGGTATTTTGAGCCTAATGTCACAGTGGGAAGTTATAAAAGCTCTCCTAGATCAAATTGCCTGAGGAATCAAACAGCTCCAGTCTCACTCTGTAGCCTGAAGAAATAGGTTATATTCCTAGCCCAAGCCTGTCTTGGGTGTGCATGGCCGTCCTGCACCTCTGCACCATGATGCAACTGCTTCCTGAACATTTGTTTTAAGAGCCCACCTGTATCTCCTTTTTCTGGGTACAGGGTCCTGTTAACACCTTTTGAAAACACACAGGTCAGCTAGAAAGGAGAGATAAAGCACTCAACTTTACCAGTGCAAGGAATCATTACCTGGGCATGCAGACTTGGTTTTGAAGAGTGTGGAGAAGGACACATCTCCCCAGGATTTCAGTTTCAAGGGGGAGTGACTGACAAACGCACATTACTTCAGCACCCCAGTGAGCATTCAGTGATCTCTGAGTAGTTGCTGGCTATGCAGTATTCCATAAAGAAGTGTTTAGGCCTTCAAGACCTGGTTAGACTCACCGTGGTTTCATCTTCATGGAGCACCTGGTCATAGCCACTCAGCGCGACACAGAAAATGATCGCTGTGACGTCCTCAAAGCAGTGAATCCACTTCTTGCGTTCTGACCGCTGGCCCCCAACATCAAAGAGCCTATGGCACAGGAGAGGACCATCAGTGCCTGCTCTTTCTTAGTTACAAGGAAACTTTAGCATTCCTGGAATTTCATAGAATCATAGAATGGACCTTAAGATCATCTAGTTCCAACCCCCTGCCACAGGCAGAGATACCTTCCCCTAGACCAGGTTGCTCCAAGCCCTGTCCAATCCAGCCTTGAACACTGCCAGGGATGGAGCATACTGTCCCTGGATGGCTCCAAACACAAAGCAACAGGTCTTTCACCACTGGCTTGGTATCCAAGGAGGACCAGGAGGAGCAATTACAGCAAAGGATGTGGGGATCTGTGGGAGAACCTCAGCAGTGTGCTGTGTCCCAAATGGTCTGCAGAGGTGGAGACTGCATGCTCTTGAGCTTTATATGCTCTGAATACTGTTTGTGAGTGGCTTTCTGCCTTTCTGCCCTCTTCTCTCTACTGGCTGGCATCATGAAGGTCAATACAAAGCATGTGACTGACCCACTTTAGAGAAAAGATTTGGCCAAATATTTTTACGAGGCTTGATCAGACTTGAGGGGGTCAATCTTGTCTTATATCTCCCAACAAAGAGGTGCCATTTGGGTTAGAAGAAGCTACCATGAGCTTAAGATTGCATGAGCTTAAAGGCAGTGATTTTCAAGAAAGGATCATAGTGTTGACCCTCCAAAACACTGTGCCTTCTGCAGTGGGAGCCATCCATGCATTAACCAGCAGTTTAACAACTTCTCCTTTGGGAACCATGGGGAAACTCTGTGACAAATAGATGCACTGAAAATTTACTGTGCAGTTTTAGACTAACCTGAAATGGAGGTTTTTAAATGTGAAGTGGGTTTCTACAATGCCAGTTGTTTTGACCCTGGTTCGGAGTATATCCTGCTCTGTGGGCTGATAGTCTGCAGCTCCGATTCGATCTAAGCTGTCTAGGTAACTAAGAGAAAAAGTGAAAAGAAAACAGATAAAAATAAGACACACATTAATCTTTGTTAATCTCAGATGAATACTTCTGCTTCCTATTAATCTTTTTCAATCTCATTTTTTATGGCTTAATGTATTGTTGTAAATCCTATCCTTACAAAAAACAAAACCCGCTAACCTATGCATAAAATCCAATAGTGAACTGAAAGCAGGAAATTAAGTGTGCATGTGTTGTGAGCCCTGATTGCAATCTATGAAAATGCACAGCTGTAATATTACTTGTTATTTTTATTCCCTGATGGATGAAGGTCCTAATCTGTCCATTCTGCTGGATTCTGTACACATACGCTTTTCTGCAAGGGTTTATTTAGGTAAGAGGTTGAAGCATATAGGTCTTGCTCCCAGAATAGACAGGTTGAGTTACCTTTGGGAGATGACTGTCTCTCTGCTGGGAAGAGAGGGAGACTTGGCAGCTTGCTTTGGGAAGATGCCTTGCCTTCAGTCAACTCAGATGAAGGCAGATGAATCTGCCTGATTGAGTCACTGCTTCAGTTCGAAACCCAGCATAGGGCTGGGACTGCAGGAGATGCAGCACTTGGACAAAATCCAGGAGCCTGAATAGATGGTAGCAATCTGGGAGTATAAATTGTTTTTTCAGGGAGGACTAGAGGGGAGATTTAGCTTTCTAACACACTTGGATATTTTTAAAAAATATACCCTTATTCTGCTCTAGGATTAAGTTCTATGAACATTGGCAATGCCTCCATACACTGAAACTTTGGGTAGAAAGTCCTGTCTTTCAGCATGAAATGCTTTTGTAGAGGAACCCAACAACTGTGCACGTATGACCACAATCCAATTTTTTTTCCCAAGACAATTTTTCAAAACAACTCAGCCCAGATAAATATAATTTATAAAGAAAAGAGGAATTTGGATTATAATTTAATATGAATTATAAACACAAAGCTGCACCACACAGTAAAGTCTTACTCATCACCATCGAGCTGCACACAGACACTCCAGTTCCTCTTGGAGGGGGTTTGATGTGCATTACAGGGCCTAAATGCCTACTTCTAGCCCCAGGAGCATAAATCTAATGCACATGAGAGGCTTTCAGCATACTGTGAACATAATAAAGCAGGTCTGTGCATGAGCAGTGGTCTTGCCCTTCGAACTCTGTGCTCCTGTCAGTGTGTACGTCACCCAAAGGGACAACAGGACAGGAGGTGACACACCGAGGTGTGTTTTTAACACAGTGTGGCTCTAGTCCTGATGAGTTAGTTACCCAATCACACCAACATGGCAGCAAGCACACTTCCCCCTGTTCCTTGCCAAAGCTTGGCCTGAAGGTGATGACCTGTTTTGCTGCTGGAGATGCTTTCCCTGGTGCATCAGAAAGCAGGAAAAAACTTCCCATTTGTGTCCTGGAGGGAATGCTCTGAGCCAGGGCTCTGGAGCTGGATGCCTGGTGTGCTGGGGCCGTGCAATCTTCTACTCAAGAAAACTCATTGCCAGTGGCTTTCATGCCTACCCTGCTAGCCGGGAAACACAGACAACCAAACTCTATGCTAAGGTGAAAATCAAACCTCACTCTGCTCCCATCACGTATTTTGGCTGCCCATCACATTTATCATTAATTTTTGCTAAAGAATTGCAAGAATCACATCACCCAGAGAAAAGTATTTAAGCTAAATGGGCTTATTTTTGTTTCAAGCATTTAAAGCCATTGTGGTTTTGTGACAAATTCTCCTTTAATAGACTTATGATGGGCCCTGGATGGATGAATGTGGCTTCATTTGAAATCAGATCCTCCGCTGTGATGCTGAAGCCATGATCACTCATCTATTCATAACTGGTGTCAACTCCTGTTATTTAAGAGGCAACTGTATTTCTTCACATGTCCCTGCAGACCAAGGCAGCTCTGCAGTGCTGTTATTCAGAGATCCAGGCTCTCTGTCCTCATTTTCTCCATCTTCATTTTCTGCATTTTCCTATCATTCAGCTCTCTTCAATTTAACATTCCCTATTAATTATTCTTGCCTTTGAGATCCTCCTTTAATGCTGGGAGTGCAGCAAATGAAGAAATCGACTGCAAACTGGTCAAAGGATTCGGCACCACAACAGCACAGTGATAGAGGAGTTTGTTACTGGAATTGCTGCCTTCAACCTGCAATGATGTGCTTGTGAACAGCAGCATCCTTTGAACCCCAGGCCATGCGCTAGGATATCAAGGGGTTCTCAGTCTCATGGCATGCACAGCCTACAGCTCTTCCACGTGGCATTCCCCTTGGCTGCCTAACAACAAATTAGCTGCATACAACCTGGCTCTGAGGCTTGGAAAGCCTCACCTCCCTTTTGTCCATGGAGGTGATGCCTGTCTCCACCTGAGTTACTCTGGGAAATCAGAGGTTTGGGGGAACTGATGCAGCCTGTCAGCCTCTCAATGGGGCAGGATGATAGCAATAGAGGGAGGACAGCTGAGAAGGATCCATCACATCCACCCTCTCTTCCCTGACAGCACCCAGCTTCCAGACTCAGATGGGATATCTCCATAGGAACCTTGGCTGAGGAGCTTCTAACATCTATCTGGGTAAGGGCATTGCTTCCCAGTGCTTAACCAGTGCAGCAACAGAGGAATACTCAGTATCCCCAATACTGTCCAGGCTTCAGGTGAGATAAGCTGTGCGAGTCCAGTGCCTTGGAATCACTCCCATGTCAATGCCTCCAGCCCAGCTGCTGGGCACCCCAGCTCCAACACCTTTTCTGTTAACTCCCCTCTTTATCTCTTTCCTCATGTCTAGTCTTTTCCTCATGTTTAGTCTTCTCCACCATTCTCCATGTATTTCTCAATGACTTATATTCTTTCAGTTGACTGGGTCTGCTTTTTGTCTGTTCATGGTAGTCTCAATGAGGGTCAACCATCCATTTCTATGAAGGTATACAACTCCAGGACTGCTATTAGTGCTGTTAGAAACCTGCTGACAGTGGAGCTGATAGCTTTCTATACTGTAAAAGAAAAAAAGAAAGCAAGAAAGAAAAGGAGGGGCTAAAAATAAGCTATGGGGAGTTTGGGATAATGAAGGGCTTGTTCTGGGAAGGAAGCCTGATTAGAGGACTCAGACTCCACTCAGCCCAAATGGGAGAGATGTCAACAGTCCCAGCTCACCATGGCGCCGCAGTGAGCACACTGGGCTCACCCCAAGGCTGGCCCACCCCAGCGCTCCTCATATCCTATGGCAGCTGGTTCGATTCGGCCCCAAGGCCATCTCATGAGCTAGTTACTCAGAATTACTCTAACCCTGGAAAGTAGACACCACAGATGAAACCAGCCCCATGGACTTTAACCTTTTGATCAGCCACTGGCCATAGAGATTCATCAGGGTGTGCACGAAGGGCCAGGACATCTATTTACACACTTGTAGCATTAGGGGAAGTAGCATTAGCATCTTAACATCGCCATTTCTAAGCTGGAAGGAAAAAAAAGAGAGCTGCAGTGTTTTTGTAGTGCTAGGTGTCTGTCTGCAGCAGGGATAGCACTGGGAAGGGATTCAGGTCTAATGCTACAAAGGAAAGCATTAGTTAATGAGATCTGTATTCTCAAATCAAGTTGCTAGAGGATGCCCGTAGCTGGATGACAGCACAATTACGTGTAATGGGGTGGGAGTTGACTTCAATCAGGGGCCCTATTTATCCACTCACTGTGCTGAGGAAGACAGGTCACTAGTAATGGAGTGGCAATCGTGTTTCTGGATCTTCCCATCTATCCATTTTCCTGACCTATTAGCAAGTTTTCAAATCCCTTTTAAGCATCCCTGCCAGAAACCATGGGTACCAAAATCAGCCAGTGCTCTGTCGTGGACAGATGTGACACACAGCTAGCAAAAGCAAAACCTGGAAGTTTTACCTGTGGCTGCATGCTAGAAATGTCTTCGTTATCCCAGACATAGATGGATCTCTTGGGAATGTAAAACCTGTGCTATGCAAATCGGCTTTCTGGTCCTTCTCAGCACCTGTCAGGCTGAGGCTTCTTCAGAGAAGAGAAGAACAGCTTTCTTTGTGGTATTGCAGTATTTTGGTTTCAGTCCAGGCTGGATCCAGAAGCAGAAGACGCGTAAGGGAAAATGAAGTTTCCCATCCCTTTAGAAAATATTCAGCCGAATCATTGTTAGGAGGAGATCTGTTTGTCATATATCAAATTAGTTGGATTGTTCCCACTAGGGAATGCTGTCACCTGGGCCAGGCTGTGCTGGTGAGACATACTGCTGACCACCCACTTTTCCTTTCTCCCTTTTCTATGGGCATGAGCAACCTCAGAGAGGTCTGTAACTGTAGTCCCTGTCACCACACAACCACCCCTGGAGGGTTATGCTCCTGCAGCCCACCAGACAACAGCTTGGCTTGTTCCCAGGGCTCTGCAGAAGTGGGCCTATCCCTGTGTTCAGCTGAAGATGCATCAAGGATGTATGCATGATAAAATCAGTTTGGGATACTCTGTACAGGACAGCTTGGCTGCAGAGCTGGTGTGGTGTCCTGGGTTCATCTGTAACAGTTGTTTTTCTCCTTCTTAGTAGGTGTTGCAGTGCTGTGTTTTCAACTTTAGCTTGAGAACAATGCTGATAACACATCAATGTTTTTAGTTGTTGCTAAGTAATGCTTACTCTGATCAAGGACTATTCAGTCTCATGCTCTGCCAGTGAGGAGGGGCATGGGAAGCTGGGAGGAAGGAGAGACAGGACACATGACACAAACTAGCCAAAAGCATATTCCATACCACAGCATGTCATGTCCAGTATATAAACTGGAGGGAGTTACCCACAAGACCCAGATCGCTGCTCAGGTTGGGCTGGGTATCAGTCTGTGGGTGGTGAGCAATTGTATTGTGCATCACTTATGTTTACTGTTTTCCCCTTTTAGTTTTATATTCTCTCCCCTTGTTATTTCCCTTATCATTATTATTATTGGTGGTAGTAATAGTAGCTTTGTATGGTACCTTAGTTACTGGACTGTTCTTAACCTGTGGGATTTACATTCTTTCAGTTCTGCTCCCCATCCCTCTGGGATTGGTGGGGGAAGAAGGGGGGGGGAGTGAGCAAGCAGCTGCGTGGTTCTGAGTTACTGGCTGGGCTTAAACCACAACATGTGGCTTTGCAGGAGATGAGCTGAGGACACCACCCCCAAGGCGTGTTCCTCCATGAGAGCTGGGGACAGCCACTGTCCATGTACTTGAGACTGTGCAGAGACCTTCCCCTGTGTCCTGGGGACACATCACTGCCAGAAGCAGCCTCTGTTGTCTGCCCATGGACCTGCCAGTGACCACATCTCTTGGGAGCTATCTGCAGGCCAAGGTGCTGCAGTAAGTCTGGCAGGCAAACCAGAAGTCCCAGTCTGCTTGGTGGGAGAAGTATGGACAGACCCAGGAGCACTTCACTTACAGTGGGAGCATGGAGCTGGCCCAGAGCAGTGTTAGGTCTGAAAAACATCAGTTCTTCAAATATTGTGGACTTTGTTGCCAGTAACTGCTTTTGCTGAGCTTCCTCTTGGCTGCAGAAGGGGAGGAGAGCATCTGGAGCAGATGGCTGGTTAGACAAACATCGCCCTTGCCCAACCCATGTTTCTGCACTATCTGCTGCTGGAGCACCTCAACTCTTGCTGAGCATGATTGATGTGTCCTCCCAACCTCCCACCGGAGTGGGAAAATGCTATTAATCACACTTGTTTTAGGAGGAATAGAAGTATTAAGGGGATAGACGACTTGCCTGAGGACATGATGGGAAGGCTGTGGTGGCACTTGGAAGTCACTTTGGGTTCCCTAAATCGCAGTCAGGAGCTTTAACCACCAGACCTTTCCATACTGAGTTTTATAATCCTTAAGCAATATTTTTCCATGCTTTTATTAGGGATTTTAGTAGGAGCAAATCAAGTAAGGGTGGTAGAAATTTACTGGCCTATTATAAGAAATAAATCTATTTCCTACATAAAGATCAGCCTTTAAAATGGTGTTACAATTGATGATTAAATTGTAAGTAAGTTAACCCAAGTATATGAACAGAGATCAAGAAATGCTTTCTTTTTTTTTTTCCTTATGAAGAAAGAAGGATGAAAATGGATGATGTTATGTACTTTTCTTCTACATCCAATATGATTTCATACATTCCTATATGGATTTTGATGAGTTCTGCAGATCAATGGCACTGCATTGCTTAGCTACAAGCTAAGCAGTAATTACAGATGCATGCAAGATTTATTCATCTGGTAGCACTATACTAGCTGATGGAAGGATCAGCCATATCCAGTCAATGTTTGAAGCTTCTCAAAAGAAAGAGCTTTTTAGCTCCCACTGCAAAGGGAAAGTAAAAATAGCCCCCTGAATCCCAGGAGTGCTCCCCTATGTACATACAGAGAAGGCTGCAGGATGGGACTGGGTCATAGTGGCCTCATAGCAGACTTCCAATATCTGAAGGGGGCCTACAAGGATGCTGGACAGGGACTCTTCATCAAGGATTGTAGTGATAGGACAATAGGTATGAGGTTCAAACAAACAGGGGAAGTTCAGGTTAGATATAAGGAAGAAGTTCTTTAGTGTAAGGGTGGTGCGGCACTGGAATGAGTTGCCCAGGGAAGAGGTGAATGCTCCGTCCCTGGTAGCTTTCAAGGTCAGGTTGGACAAAGCCTTGAGTGACATGGGCTGGTGTGAGGCAGCCCTGCCCATGGTAGGGGGGGTTGGAATTAAATGATATTAAGGTCCTTTCCAACCCTAACTATTCTATGATTCTATGGTTCTATAGCTTCACTGGTGACCGGTGCTCATGCCAGGATTTGCCTATGTCCTTCACTCACTCACTGCATGATCCACTGGTCCCTGGGGCTGAGGGCTGCACTGATGAAATCTGAGTCATAAGTGAATGTCCTGGGTTCAGCCATAGCATTCATTTTTCTCCTTCTTAGTAGCTGGTACAGTGCTGTGTTTTTGACTTTAAGCCTGGGAACAACACTGATAACACCGATGTTTTTAGCTGTTGCTATGTAATGTTTACTCCAGTCAAGGACTTTTTCAGTCTTATACTCTGCCAGTGAGGAATGGCATAAGAAGCTGGGAGGAAGCAGAGACAGGACACCTGACCCAAACTAGCCAAAGGGGTATTCCATACCACAGCACCTCATGCCCAGTATATAAATTGGGGGGAGTTGCCTAGAAGGCCCAGATTGCAGCTCGGGTTGGGCTGGGTATCGGTCAGCTGATGGTGAGGAATTGTATTCTCTCCCCTTGTTATTTCCCTTATCATTATTATTATTGGTGGTAGCAGTAGTAGTTTTGTGTTATACCTTAGTTACTGGACTGTTCTTATGTCAACCCATGGGAGTTATATTCTTTTGATTTTCCTCCCCATCCCTCCCCATCCCTCCAGACCTTGACCGAGATGAGGAATATGTGAAAAGATTTCATCCATATTCCAGGGGAGCACATCGTCATCTGATTGCTCTGATGCTAGGGCTGATGATCATGAACTAGAAGGTAGGGAAGCCAAGCAGCTGGGATCACTTGCTAGGGAAGGAGGAATTGACAAAGCCATTGAAGAAGAGAAATGGGCATTCAGCCTTTGGAAGCACCTCTTGGCAGCTGTGAAGAAAAGGTTTCTCTACAAGGACAATGCTATGAGTCTCTCAGCCAAGTAGACCACAACAGGGAGAAGCATCCAGTCCCTGAGGGAATCAGCCATTCTAGAGATGATCTATTGTAGGCCGGATGCCAGGAATGCATCTGTAGATCCAGATGAAGTCAAATGTACACAAGCCATGTGCTGGAAACATACACAGAGTGCACCATCATCATATACCCCCTCATTGGCATCAATGACCTGGAATGACCACCAACTGTGGATGAAGTGACTTATCAACTCCAAGAGTTTGAAGACAATCTCACCCCTTCCGTCATTTCAGCTGTGGAAAAACTGTCTTAGGAGTTCAAACAATTGAGAAACGATCTATCTGATCTATCCAGCTCTCCACGTGTACCAAACTGTGTCTCAGCTATTAACAGAAGGTGCCATACTGCTTGAGAGAGAAGATACAGGAGGTACACACCACGGGCCACCCTATGGTTTTATCTGTGGGATCACGGAGAAGACATGAGAAAGTTGGATGGAAAACCTACCTCGGTTCTGGAGGAACAGATGTGTGAATTGGAGAACAAAGGTCAAGGACGAACCTCCCATGAAAGTTGCTGCTCCAGTATCTGGTGAGCAGTTTCCCAGGTGGAGTGGAAGAGCTGATCTTGCTTCAGCTCCTGTGATAAGGAATAATAATCCCTTTCTACAAGCCATAAGTGGAGAATCTTATAATCACTATTAGAGGGGCCCTGCCTCCAGCCAGGTGGAGGTAGGGGACAATCGGGTTTTCTGGACTCTGTGGATCAGATGGCCTGGCACATCAGTCCCACAGGAGTATAAGGCTCTAGTAGATACCAGTGCACAGTGTACCGTAATGCCATCAAAGTATCAAAGGGTGGAACCCAATTATATTTCTGGAGTGACAGGAGGATCCCAAGAGTTGACTGTGCTGGAGGCTGAAATCAGCCTAACTGAGAAGGAGCAGCATAAGCCCTCCATTGTGACTGGTCCAGAGGCTCCATGCATCCTTGGCATAGACTGTTGCAGGAGAGGCCCCACCATATAATGAACTGTCAGAGATTGAAAAGCATTGCCAATGCATTATTCTTAATTCCTTTGGCAGCAGAGTGCAGGCCGCAGGTAGCTTTTACTTGGAGGGGCATCCAGTACACTTGCAACCAACTGCCCCAGGGGTGGAAACACAGCCCTACCATCTGTCATGGACTGATCCAGACTACACTGGAACAGAGGCCAAGCTCCAGAACACCTACAATACATTGATGACATTATCATGTGGGGCAATACAGTGGAAGCAGTTTTTGAGAAAGGGAGGAAAATATTCCAAATCATGCTGAAGGCTGGTTTTGCCTTAGAACAGAATAAAGTCAAGGGACCTGAATAGGAGATTCATTTTTGGGGAATAAAATGGCAAGATGGATGTTGCCAGATCCCCACAGATGTGATCAACAAGATAACAGCAATGTCTCTACCAACTAATAAGAAAGAAACACAAGCTTTCTTCGGTGTTGTGAGTTTTTGGATAATATACATACCAAATTATACTCTGATTGTAAGCCCTCTCTATCATGTGACCCAGAAGAAGAATGACTTCAAATGGGGCCCTGAGCAACAACAAGCCTTTGAAAAATTTGGGACTCAGTTTGGGAGGCCAGGTCTACTGGAGGCTGGTGGAGCTGGTCTGACAAGGGGAATAGTGGTTTTGGTAGGAGGCTTGCCAGGCTAGTCAAGAAAGCTTTAAACGAGATATGTTGGGGGAGGGGGGGCATCATTCCATCCCAGCACTCCCAGTCAGTTGCCAGCACCTAAAATAAATGCTCAGAGCAATGTAGAGATATTCCAGCTGCTCCAGCCAATGATCCAGCTTCATTTGGAGCTAGGCTCAGATGACTCTATACAAACGCTCATAGTATGGGGAATAAACAAGAAGAATTAGAGATGTGTGCATGTC
Source organism: Pezoporus flaviventris (assembly GCF_033815535.1). Taxonomy (NCBI): domain Eukaryota; kingdom Metazoa; phylum Chordata; class Aves; order Psittaciformes; family Psittacidae; genus Pezoporus; species Pezoporus flaviventris. Next base: position 123,740 of record NW_026892668.1, on the reverse strand, counting down.
CATGGGGATATGATATAATAGGTATCACAGAAACATGGGGGGATGGCTCCTATGACTGGAGTGTTGGAATGGAAGGTTACAGGCACTTTAGAAAAGACAGGGCCGGCAGACGGGGAGGGGGAGTTGCTCCCGTCTTTTCCCATCTGTAGTTACCACAGCTACAGGTTGGGCAGAGAAGAGATTCAGAACAGCCCTGCAGAGAAGGACTTGGGGGTGTTGGTTGATGAGAAACTTAATATGAGCCAGCAGTGTGTGCTTGCAGCCCAGAAAGCCAACCATATCCTGGGCTGCATCAAAAGGAGCATGACCAGCAGGTGGAAGGAGGTGATCCTGACCCTCTGCTCTGCTCTCGTGAGACCTCACCTGGAGTATTGTGTGTAGTTCTGGTGTCCTCAACACAAAAAGGGCATGGAACTGTTGGAACAAGTCCAGAGGAGGGCCACAAGGATGATCAGGGGCCTGGAGCACCTCCTGTATGAAGACAGGCTGAGAAAGTTGGGGCTGTTCAGCCTGGAGAAGAGAAGGCTGCATGGAGACCTCATAGCAGCTTTCCAGTATCTGAAGGGGGCCTATAGGGTGCTGGCGATGGACTCTTTATTAGGGACTGTAGTGATACGACAAGGGGTAACAGGTTAAAACTTAAACAGAGGAAGTTTAGATTGGATATAAGGAAGAAGTTCTTTCCTGTTAGGGTGGTGAGGCACTGCAATGGGTTACCCAGGGAAGTTGTGAATGCTCCATCCCTGGCAGTGTTCAAGGTCAGGTTGGACAGAGCCTTGGGTGACATGGTTTAGTGTGAGGTGTCCCTGCCCATGGCAGGTGGGTTGGAACTAGATGATCTTAACATCCTTTCCAACCCAAACTATTCTATGATTCTAAATCAGCATTTTCTAGTCCCTCAGTATTGCTCTTAGTACAGAAGTTTTTATGATAGCCTAAGAACCATTTCCAAATCTTCATTCAAGAAAATACCAACCAGTACATCCTACCAAGCAGCATTAATGTCAGTTTAAGCATTTTCAGTTAAGCAGCTCCACAGTCTTGCAATCCCCAACATGAGAAATACTGCACCAGAGAGTTTGCTGAACAGTGAGGCTGCAATGGTCAGGAACAGGAGGAAAAAAAAAGAGGAGGCTGACAGCAGCTAGCAGCTGTTGAGAGCTGGGAATTGGGAACAGATTCCAGGCAAAAATCTGTGCAAATTAATCTAATGTTGGAAGCAGCAACTTTGTATGAAGGAATCCTCAGAGGAGTATCTCATTGCACAGAAACACGTAAACAGAGAAATGGCACAAGTACAGAAATTACGAATAAATTCAGGAGAAAAGGCTACACATTTCTACCCAGGAGCTCAACTACCTGTATCCTGGCTAGGGGACCACCTTTAAGGATGGAAGAGGGTCTTCCCCACCCAGGATAGAGAGCTGCATCTCATGATCGAGTCTCAACCAGGTCCCACCTACATGCAGTCCTGAGGGTGACAGAGGGGAGATTTTGGCGCAGGACACCCAGAGCACACCTGAGAAATCTCTTCCTACCTACGGCTGTTCTCTGGGCAGGCCTGGAAGGGTTTTCTACTTGCCTGTGCTTCTCAGCGTGAGTGAAGCATCCTTTGAAGTGGAGCACACAGGATGTGTTTTTTCAGACATCTGCAATCACTAGGGGGGATTTAAGAGCATCAAATTTAAAAAGCTGGTAGTAAATAGAAAATGTGCTAAAAGCAAACAGGTCACCCAAACGACCTGTTTACCTTACAAAGGTTTCTCTAACTTCTCTGCAGCCATCCATGTGAGTGTCTGAAGGAGCTGCCCAGACCCGTGATCTGCCTGGGTTGGTCCATTCATCCCACTCCTTATCTTCCCTTGCCCCAGAACGCAAGTACCACGGAAGAGCTGTAGATCTGGCTTTGACTTGATGCACTGCTGCTTTCCACTAGCTTGACAAGAAATCTAGGTCTAGGATTAGCACTGATATATTGTCTGAAGTCCCAGCAAAGAGCATCCCAGAGCGGTATCTGGGACTCCTCAGGGTATCTCGTGTTGACAGCAGGAAGCAAGCAGCATTTCTCCAGAAGAGGGGAGAGCTCACATATGGACATATAGGCCACATCAACATAGAAAACCTGAAGAAAAACTATACAAAATCCAGAATCAGCCTTTAGACATGCTACTCTGCATCGCCTGCCACATGTCATGATAACAACAGAGGCAGATTCTGCACCTCTGTGGTTTGGATGCTCCCTCTGCACCACAGCATGGCATATCATGCTGGTCCCTGCCCATGCAGACTTGGGAGCCGGGGGAATGCCAGCTGCATACTCCCTGGCTCGTTCTTCCACACTGCCATCCTCCTCCCCTTTCCTCACTCTCCTGGGTTCAGCTGTAGCAGTCATTTTTCTCAGTCTTAGTAGCTGGTACAGTGCTGTGTTATTGACTTTCAGCCTGGGAATAATGCTGATAATACCGAAGTTTTTAGTTGGTGTTCAGTAATGCTTACTCTGACCAAGGACGTTCTGAGTCTCATGGTCTGCCAGGGAGGAGGGGAAGCTGGCAGGAGGCAGAGACAGGACACCTGGCCCAAACTAACCAAAGAGGTATTCCATGCAACAGCACATCATGCCCAGTATAAAAACTGGGTGGAGTTACCTGGAAGGCGCAGATCACTGCTTGGGTCGGGCTGGGTATCAGTTGGCGGGTGGTGAGCAGTTGAATTCTCTCCCCTTGTTATTTCCCTTATCATTATTATTATTGGTGGTAGCAGTAGTGGTTTTGTGTTATACCTTAGTTACTGGACTGCTTTCATCTCAACCCATGGGAGTTACATTCTTTCAATTCTCCTCCCCATCCCTCTGGCAGCAGGGTGAGAAAAAAGGGGGGGAATGAGCAAACAGCTGCATGGCTCTGGGTTGCTGACAGGGCTATAACCATGACAGGTCTTTTTGGCGCCCAATATGGGTACTGTTCAGCACACATAACGTCCTCCTCTGGTGATATTCAAAAATCTTTGTCTTTTGGCCAGTCCATGAGCACTTCTAGGATACCTGGGAAACTGGCATTTCCTGTTCCAACTTGCTATGTAATTAGTGCGGCTGACTTACTCCATGTAGCATCAGTTGCATGATGTGTAGAAGAGACCCTGCCTTTGAATATCCAGCCCAATACGGGCAACCAGGGTGCTGGGAGGAGCTGTGCTTCAGTGCCAAACACTTCTGAAGCAGCTTGAACCCCTTCAAAGGCTGCCGGAACTTGATGATCTTAAGGTCCTTTCCAACCCTAACTATTCTGTGATTCTATGATTCTATGATTCTAATTTAGAAACATAGTATCATAGAATAGTTAGGGTTGGAAAGGATGTTAAGATCATCTAGTTCCAACCCACCTGCCATAGGCAGGGACACCTCACACTAAACCATGTCACCCAAGGCTCTGTCCAACCTGGCCTTGAACACTGCCAGGGATGGAGCATTCACAACTTCCCTGGGCAACCTAATGCAGTGCCTCATCACCCTCACAGTAAAGAACTTCCTCCTTATACCCAATATAAACTTCCCCTGTTTAAGTTTGAACCCGTTACCCCTTGTCCTAACACTACAGTCCCTAAAGAAGAGTCCCTCCCTAGCATCCCTATAGCCCCCCTTCAGATGCTGGAAGGCTGCTATGAGGTCTCCACGCAGCCTACTCTTCTCCAGGCTGAACAGCCCCAACTTTCTCAGCCTGTCTTCATACAGGAGGTGCTGCAGCCCCCCATCATCCTCGTGGGCCTCCTCTGGACTTGTTCCAACAGTTCCATGTCCTTTTTATGTTGAGAACACCAGAACTGCACACAATTCTCCAAGTGAGGTCTCATGAGAGCAGAGTAGAGGGGCAGGATCAACTCCTTTGACCTGTTGGTCACGATCCTTTTGATGCAGCCCAAGATATGTTTGGCTTTCTGGGCTGCAACTGCGCACTGCTGCCTCATGTTAAGTTTCTCATCAAACAACACCCCCAAGTCCTTCTCCTCAGGGTTGCTCTGAATCTCTTCTCTGAGCAACCTGTAGCTGTGCCTGGGATTGCTCCAAACCAGGTGTAGGACCTTGCACTTGTCATGGTTAAATTTCATAAGGTTGGCATCAGCCCACCTCACAAGTGTGTCAAGGTCCCTCTGGATGGCATTCCTTCCTTCCAGGGAATCAACCGAACCACACAGCTTGGTGTCATCAGCAAACTTGCTGAGGGTGCACTCAATCCCACTGTCTTGACAGCAAAAAAGATACTGAACAAGACCGGCCCCAAAACCAATCCCTGAAGGACACCACTCGTTACTGGTCTCAAGATGGACATTGAGCCATTGACCACAACTCTTTGTGTGCGGCCAGCCAGTTTTTTATCCACTGAGTGGTCCATCTATCAAATTGATGTCTCACCAATTTAGAGACAAGGATGTCATGGGGGACAGTGACGAACGCTTTGCACAAGTCCAGGTAGATGACATCAAGTGCTCTACCCCGTCCATCAGTTCTGTAGCCCCATCATAGAAGGCCACCAAATTGGTCAGGCAGGATTTCCCCTTAGTGAAGCCAAGATGGCTGTCACCAACCACCTTGTTGTTTTTCATGTGCCTTAGCATGCCTTCCAGGAGAAACTGCTCCAAGATTTTGCCAGGCACAGAGGTGAGATTGACTGGTCTGTAGTTCCCCGGGTCTTCCATTTTCCCCTTCTTGAAAATGGGGGTTATATTTCCCTTTTTCCAGTCATCGGGATCTCCAGCTGACTGCCATGATTTTTCAAATATGATGGACAGTGGCTTAGAAACTTCATTCGCCTTAGCTTTCCTAACCAGGTCCCTGGATTCCTGGAGAACATCCCTGTATTCTTCTCATGCTGCCTGTCCTTGCTTCTACCTTTTATAAGCCTCTTCTTTCCCTCAGCGTTTCCTCAGGAGCTCCTTATCCATCCAATGAGGTCTCCTGGCCCTCCTGCTGCACTTCCTTCTAGTCAGGACACAACACTCCTGAGCTTGTAGCAAGTGATCCTTGAATATCAACTAATGGTCTTGGCCCCCCCTGCCCTCTAGGGTTATATCCCATTGAACCTTACTAAGCAGATTCCTGAAGAGGCCAAAGTCTGCTCTCTTGAAGTCCAGGGCAGTGAGCTTGCTGCATGCTCTTCTCACTGTCCTGAGAATCTCAAACTCCACCATGTCATGATCGCTGCAGCCAAGGCTGCCCTGCAGTGTCAGATTTCCAAGGAGCCCTTCCCTGTGAGCACAAGGTCAAGCATGGTACCTCTCCTTCTCGGGTCCTCTATTACTTCCAAGAGGAAGTTGTCTTCAACACAATTGAGGAACCTCCTGGATTGTTTCTGCCGGGCCGTACCATCCCTCCAACAGATATCAGGGTGGATGAAGTCCCCCATGAGAACAAGGGCCTTTTTGAGGTCCTCCCCTTTATCCTGGAGAAATAACGAAAAGACCATCTGAGCTCCAGAGCCCCTAACCACCTCTCCCAGGGTTCTGTAGTCCTTCTTTATGTTCTCCAGGCTACTACTATCTATATCCCTAGCACCCACATGGATCGCTAGAAGTGGGCAATAGTCAGTGGGGCTTACTAGACCAGGCAGCCTCTGTGCAGCATCCCTGATCCGTGCCCCTGGTAGGCAACACACCTCCCTTGAGAGTGGGTCAGGCTGACAGATGGGTGCCTCTGTGACTTTCAAAGTAGAGTCCCCTACCACTATGACCCACTGCTTTTTCCTGGCAGCACCAATAGTGGTCTTCTTTACTGGTGCATCAGCCAGTTGTTCATGTTGCGAGGTGTGTTTCCTCATTTGCCCCCTGCAGAACTGGGAAGCAGTTCTGGGTGGGGACATCAGATCTAGCAGGATGTCCCTTGCTTTTAATTGTCCTCTTCTTCCTTTTTTTGTTTTTTTGTTTGTTTTTTTTTTGTTTTTTTTTTTTTTTTTTGTTACTATTTCCCCAATTCCTGGGTTAACAGCCTCCTTTTTTCATGCATGAGCTACAATGGACGCTTGAGGCTCCTGCACAGTTTGGGCCTGAAGCATGCAGTCCTGCTCCCTCTCAGCTTCTCTGGCATCTTTTAGCCTATTGTCAGCATCCCGCAGCTCAGCCACCTGCTGCAGGAGAACCTCCACCAGGGAGCACCGAATGTTGCCCTGCCCATTGTGCATCTTCCCCTCACAAGACCAGTGCAGGCACTCTACACTCTGAGCTCTGCGCTGCAGCCTCCCCTCTCATCAGCTCTGTCTGGGTGCCTATGCTGGCCACAGCCAGGGCAGCCAGAGCAGAGCTTGCAGACCAGGCCCTGTGCTCACCATCCCATTCGCCTGCCCGCTCACCCTGCCTGCACAAACTGCCGCACCATGCCCTATTTACCCACCCTGTTCACCACGCTTCTGGTCTCACGCACCCTAGGGCGGGTTTTTAACCAGTCAGGGCTGGTGCCGCCCCTCCTGGCTCCGCCCCCTGTGAGTCAGCTGCTCGCATCAGCTGAGCTGCTGGCTCCTTAGCAAGTTCTGTCGAGGCCTCGAGGCTCCCTCAATGGCTCTTATCACTCTGAGTTGATGCTCCTGGAAGTTGAGCTTTCCCCCGCTCAGGTGTTGAAGGTGTCCTCTCTAGAGCTACTCACCTCAGCAATTGACCATTTATGCCATTACAAGTGCTGCCAGGAGCCTCAGAGATACAGTGTCTGCTCAAGGGGTGTTTCATGGACTCAGATTGGGAAGCTGGCAGGAAGCAGAGACAGGACACCTGACCCAAACTAACCAAAGAGGTATTCCATACCACAGCAAGTCATGCCCAGTATATAAACTGGGTGGAGTTACCCAGAAGGGCTAGATCACTGCTCAGGTTGGGCTGGGTATCGGTCAGCTGGTGGTGAGTAGTTGTATTCTCTTCCCTTGTTATTTCCTTTATCATTATTATTATTGGTGATAGCAGTAGTGGTTTTGTGTAATGCCTTAGTTACTGGACTGTTCTTATCTCAACCTGTGGGAGTTAGATTCTTTTGATTCTCCTCCCCATCCCTCTGGGAGTGGGGGGAGGAAGAAGGGGGGGAGTGAGCAAGCGGCTGCGTGGTTCTGGGTTGTCGGCTGGGCTTAAACCACAACAGATGGTGTCTCAAATAGCTTCACACAGACCGAGAGGGGATATATTCCTTCAGAAACCAGGTGTTCACAAGGGACAGGACGTCCTGTGTTTCCTTCTCCTTAATTTTCTTTAGAGTTTACATGAGTTCCAGCCAGGAAGTGTGTTTATGAGACAGTTCCGCCTTTCCCTGATAACGTGCATGTGTGGCTTGGAAGGGTAAAGGGGATAGCCCGGCTCTGGGACTAAGCTTCTGTGTGGCCCAGGGAAGAGCGGGTCTTGTGGAGCTCTCTTCTGTGCTGGTGTCTGAGCGGGACCAAGTGGGTTGGGAATTATAACAAGTGGCAATGTCTTATGATGGAGCTGTGTTATGCAGCTTGTGAGTTTTCTGTCGAGGAAGCTCAGTCCTCAAGCTCTCCTGGCAGTATTTGTTGGGATGGGAAGGTGAGCATTGCTTAACACCCACCTTCAAGATACCGTGAAGTGGACTGCTCTTACTTACAAGGGTAAATTAAACCAAAAATTCAGACAAATGTATCTACAAATGTATCTATTGGTGCATTTTCCCTTTCTGCTTTATTGGCACTTGGGCTCAAAAACACAAAGGTGGGTTGTTCAATAAACAGCACAGTGCAAGTCATCCCAATTAATTGGATTGTTCTGTTTATGCTGCTACTCCCTCCAATTAAATGCGAGGGAGTGCAAGTGATAGGCACAAGTAAGACAGGCATACAGAAAACCGTATTCTAATGCAGAAGGCGTGATAAGAAAATAGAATCTATGTATCTGTCCGGAATATTAATGCAAACCCTATCATTTTTCTTTCTTTAGTCTGAGAGAGCCAGCAACAACTGCAGCTCATTAAAACAGACCATGTCCTGCAAGTCTTGTGGTCTGTTATCATAGAGCTGCATGGTCCTGCATGGCTAGGAACAGGGACTGCAGCCAACCCTGAAGACCTTATTTCTCTTTTAAACGCAGTGTCATGAGAGAAAGAGTGAAGGTGAAAAAAAACAAAGACAAACTCAAAAGTGACCATTTGGATTGGACCTCTGGAGTTCATCTGGACCATCTCCCTGTTCAAAGCAGGGCCAACTTCAAAGTTAAATTCAGTTTGTAAGTTAGCTCAGGTGGCTCAGCATGGAGTATTTCCAAGGATGGAGATTTTACAGCCTCTCTAGGCACCCTGTTCCAATGCTGCTTTGTCAGGGCTCACTCTGGAAGCCGCTCACCACATCACAACAGCATCTGGCTCTACTTCCTTAACTGTTTTCTCAATGCAAAGTATGAGTTGGCATGTGGGATGCAATAAGTATCAGTAGGGAAGGTGAGACCATCATGCAAAGACAATTCTTTTGCCAGGAAAAGAGATCTGAAAAGTCCCACACAAGACAGGGTGAAAAGGAAGGCACTGTGGTATTTTGTTTTGAGTTTGGTGCTGCTTTTCTACAAGGCACTGCCAGAGGAGTTCTGGAAGATGAAGTAACCAAAGTTTGGGCTTGGTATTTGGAATTGTCCAGTTTGGGCTCGGTATTTGGTACAGACCTGAGACATCAAGGCTGCAGTTAGTTATAGTAAAGCAGCAGATGCAATTGCATCTCTCTTTCTTCAGCAGTGAGGTTTGTATCCCTTTCTAGAGGCATCTCTCCCTCCCTTCACTCTCTATAGAGAGAGCCACAGGCAACAAGCTTCCCAGCCCTGACACCTCTGATATGTGTGAAGACGGATAGGTTGAATGCAGGCTTAAAATGTTTTACATTTTCATGGTAGTTTCACAGCCCTGGCATTACAAAATGATCTTTCAGTGTACTTGGAAGTAGGAGAATAACTTGAGATGGATTCTGGCTTTTTTATGTCTGTGTACTTGCAAATTGTCTCTGCCTACACATCTTGCAGGGCCTGGGACTGTTTGGATATGCACATAGAAAATCAGTGCTTGTGTGAATGCTGTGTCTGCTCCATTCCTCCCCTTCCTGAAGTTTAGAGGCTGCTCAAAGCAGGTCCCCATCCCTGTGTGGTTAATCTCAAACTTGCCTTATGTACTGTGCTCCACTAACCAGGCTAGTTAGGAACTTGAGGCTAGGAACAGACAATTTCAAATCTGAACAAAAGTAGGAGAATAAGGAAACCAGCTGGAAATCTTTATTTTGCTCATTTTGAAAGCAAAATGTGGGTCACAGACATGCTTCCATAGACAGAAACTGGCTAGAGAAGAAAAAGACATCAGCAGTACCCAGACTCTTTGATGATCAGAGGTAGATTTAGCTCTGTCCTGGATTCGGCTGTAGTAGTTATTTTTCTCCTTTTTAGTAGCTGGTGCAGTGCTGTGTTTTTTACTTTAGTCTGAGAACAGTGCTGATAACACACCAATGTTTTTAGTTGTTGCTAAGTAATACTTACTCTGCTCAAGGACTTTTCAGTCTCATGCTCTCCCAGTGAGGAGGGGCATGGGAAGCCAGGAGGAAGCAGAGACAGGATACCTGACCCAAAGTAGCCAGAGGGGTATTCCATACCACAGCATGTCATGCCCAGTATCTAAACCATCGGGTTAGGTATTGGTTGGCGGGTGATAAGCAATTGTGCATCACTTGGGTTTATTTTGGGGGTTTCTTTTCCATTCCCTGTTTAGTTTTATATTCTCTCCCCTTGTTATTTCCCTTATCATTATTATTACTGGTGATAGTAGTAGTATTAGTTTTGTATGGTACCTTAGTTATTGGACTGTTCTTGTCTCAACCTGTGGGATTTACATTCTTTCTATTCTCCTTCCCATCCCCCTGGGAGTGTGTGTGGGGGAAGAACAGGGGAGTGAGGGAGTAGCTGTATGGTTCTGAGTTACTGGCTTAAACCATGATAAGCTCCTAGGCATGTAAACAAGAAAGGAAGAGGAGATGAAGTAGGAGTAAAAACATAATCAAGAGATTAGGAATGTGGAACTCAACCCAACCATAAATTTGCCTTAGGGAATGCTGAAAAAATGCAGTAACAAAAAAGATGAAACCAACTACTCTATCCTACTCTCTTCTGTCCTTATGGTTTTACTTTTTGCTGTCCAAGACACAGGAGGCCCATTACAGAACCTCCCCTCAGCCATGTTTTTTCTTTGCAAAAGTGCTGCTTTCCACTGTTCCTTTGCAGTAGCTATGAAATCCTTGCTAAGGCCAGGCTGACTTTAGAGCCTAAAAGAATCAAAGCTTTTCAGGGAAGTCCATGCTGTTAGGTAGGCATGCATGGGACAGTAGAATGCAATGCACTTCTGCCCATCTTTGATAAGAAAGACAGAACTCACTTCTTGTTTAGGCTAATACAAACTGTTAAATCTATTTTTCGTGGAATTAGTGCTAGACTAGTATGAACTGTGCAGATAGCTCTGGCAGGCTGTCGATTAGCCTGTGACTTGGTCTCCCAGGGGCTGTAACAGAAGGCCTGTTGTTCAAGCCATTAATAAAAACTCAAGGTAAAGCACTGGAAGAGCAATGTGGGACAACAGCAGCACTGACTCGGAGAAGCCCAAGTGGTGATTACTTAGAAATAGTTAGGCAGTGGAGGGGGGTTCTGAAAAGCAGTTCAGTGGGTGGTGTTTGGGGTGAAGGGAAGTGCCTGGACCATTTATGAAGGTCCCACCTATGCTGGCCATAACAGGACTTGGTCACTTGGTGCCTCTGGGCTTTGTGACACATACTGAGCATGATCTCTGACTCCTGCATCAAACTTCCCTCCTGCCAGCAAAATACCAGTCCCTATTGCTTAACACCAAAAGAAACCTGAAATAAGAGTGGTGCTAGTCCAGGTAATCAAACTTTTGGGAACTTCAGATTCAGTTCTTGTCTGGAATTTAGTTTTCTCAGACCAAACTGAAGACACATTTTGTAGTTGCTAGTGTTTTAAATCACATAGCAGTGTCAATAAAGATAAGCCCTTTCCTGGGGGAGAAGGGGGGGGGGAATGACATAGAAAAATGTCCAAAATCTTTCACTCATGCAGAAGAAAAAAAAAACCAAAGCACTGAAATGACAAATATGCCTCTTTTCACTGAAGTCCACTGGGTGTGAATAAGTGTCAAGTGAGCTCTCACTCCCATCACCATCTGGTGTGATAGCACCAGGGCCTTGAGGTGCAGCAGGGCACATTACACTGCTCTGCCCTGTGACAACATCTCTGCTCCTGGTCACCAAACCATCAGAGGCTCCTAAATGGCAGCAGGTCCCCAAATGTGAAGGAATTTGTTATCTTCAGCTTCACCATCTGACCTAGCCCAGAGAAAAGAAGTGTTCAGCCATGGCACAACTCACAGCATGGCAAAGGAGAGGCAGAACAGCCCTCCCCTGGCAAGGAGGATCCTGCATCCTCCTCCAGATGAAGGAGATTTTGTTAAAGACACCAAAATTCCTTTACCTGGGTTGCAACCACATATTGATATTGCTGTGAATTGCAGCACAGAACCTCCTCAGTTGATGTCTAGAAACTGCTTGTGGTTTCAGAGCTCTTGCTGATGAATTGCCAGCAGCTGGTCACACTGGGAGGGCTCTGCTTATTGTTTTCAACTGCTGTCTCACATGGAAGGAAAATCAAAATACTTTCCTCAATGTAATTTGCTCTAAAATAATTGAAGAATTTTCCACAAGGTTGTAATGCAATTAGGACTGGTATTTTATATAATTTATATGTCTAAAGGTATGTTTATGCCATCAAACCTTTCTTTTGCGGAGGGAAAAAATTGCTGGCAAGAGAAGGCTGATTTTGCTATTACAATGAAATATAGATGAAACATGAATGTCCACCTAGTAGTGATTAAAAGGCAGCATAATGTCAGGATCAGCATTGAGATGTAGTTGCTTGTGGTGAAAAATGGTTGGGTGGGATGCTGTGACACCAACCAAACAATGGTTTCCCACTTGGTTTTTGGTCAGTGCCAAGTGTCATCACTCGCCTTCTGCTGTAGCACCGCAAGAGCAGAAACAATCCTGCACTCCCCAACTGCCCTGACAGCTTGGATGGGAGAAGCTGATGCAGACTGGGGATGATCAGGCTCATCACACAGATCAAACCCATCAACCATGCCAGTGCTTGGGTTCATGTTTTGATAGATATCCAGGGAAACCCTACAAAGTGATGCCAATCAAAACACACAACTCCCAAAGTGCATGAGTCAGCTGGTGAACTTGTTGACATGGGGTAATGTGAAAGCCAAAAGCATGGACATAGCACTCCCCTGTCACCATTGGGACAGCCTCTATTTCTCTGACTACCAAAAGGTCCAAGGATATAACTGGGGAAAAGATCTCTCTGCTTGCTTGTTCCTTATGCTTATATTTAACCACGTTTTACTGACTACTGCCCAAGACACATGATGAAATTGAAATTATGGGATGAAAAGCTTTAGCCTCCTTGCCTAGGTGGAGGCAAACAGATTGGATGAATTACCATTAGAAATGATAATTCATCCAATTAAAATGAAATTGGAGAGGCACTCAATGTTTCTTCAGAGCCAGAGAAGCTGTTTAAGGGTAGATGCCCTGTCCTTATGACAGAACGAACCAAAGCCATGGATTCAGACAATCACCTTTAGAATCTGGATGTGGTCCCTAATGGCAGAGATACCACTGACTGTATTATGAGAATAAAATGATGTCACTGTAAAAGTAAAGATGTCCCTTACCCCAGTGGTAGCCCAGCTGCCTACCAGTACAGTGTATGACTATTAGAAAAGCAAACCCGAGATGTACTGCTATACAAAGCAGGTGATCACACCCTTCTATCAGACAAATGAAGAAGCCACCAGCCACGTCAGCAAGTTGGTCTGCCTTTGCTCACTGTATCCAACTTGAGCTGTTTGGAAGTAGTTTGGGAATGGACCTGACCCCAGACTGGCCAGAGGGGACATGAATGTCCTGCCTGATCCTTTCTGCCTTGCAGCAGCCTGTGACAGAGCACACATCCCAGTCTGTAAGCAGAACCATGTTCAGATCCGCTACTATGAGATCATTAACTTTATTTACAACTTTAACAAGCCCAAATGCAGCTTCTTAATGCCAAAATCTATGGACAGGAATACTCACTACTGGGCTGAGTCATTAAGTTGATATTCTCGGGATCGGTTGAAGCATTCTTGGATCCCAGAGTCTGCCCAGAGTCTCATCATAGCTGACAGCAGCTCTGGAGAGAAGGGCTCTGTGTCCTCCATCCGACTTACAACATCACAGACCATCTTGGCATCAGCCTGCAGAGGAAGGAAAAGAGAGGTCACATAGACGCTTAAGGCAGAACTGGGACACAAAAATTTCAGAAACAGTGCACAAAACCATCAGGGGTAAAGAGGCTGCATGATCCAGCAGAAGGGGCAAAAGGAGGATGGAGAAGAAAGCCACAAGGAAAGAGGTTATTTGTGCAATAAACCTCACATCAACAAATACTTCTATTCAGCAGCCAAACCAGTTGGCGCTGCGGATGTGTGGAACTTCTTGGGAACAGAAAGAAATTCATCTATGTACAAGGATGTTTTAAATTGTTAGCAAAGGGACACATATTGTGCATTGATGCCTGGTTTAACCTTGCTGAAGTAGGGGCTGTTTGTATCAGAAAGGACAGCAGAAAGGCTCCAGAAACAATTTTTTTTCAGATGCTGGTCTATTGCTTTTCCTGAATTCTTGTCCTTTGCTCTGAGCCCCTGTTGCAGAATGGCTCTAAGAGGAAGTCCACGGAGCCTTAGAGGCCTGTGAGAGCAAGGCAAGGGGCAGGCCCCACAGGTAACCGGAAACCGGAGGTGGGAGGAGAATGTGGAGGAAGCTGTGTGGGTCTAACCAATACTGTTGTGCCTAGGAGGAGTAGCTGAATACCACTCCTATATAAGTGAACTACGTCACAAATAAAGTAGAAGTTTGCTTATCACCCATATTGGGTTGGCCTGTCTGTTTCTCCTCGCCGCTTACAAATGGCGCCCAAACAGGGCCCATGGACTAATGGGCCCCGGTTAGCGGGGACCCGGATTACAGGGCCCTGAGTATCAGGGACCCGGAACGGCGAGTGAGCGGCGGCAGCGGCCGGGGAGCGTGGGCAATGCTGCTGCGGTGGCGTGACGGACCCGGGTGCTTGGACTAACCGAAAGGAGTCCGCCGCTGGGGCGAACCAGACACTGCTGCTTCGGGAGGCCGATCCGGAGACCGAGGTTACAGGACGATCCAGAAGAAGACGATCCGGAAAAGGCCAGCCATGAAAATGGACCGAGAGGTAGCCCTGGACTTATTACAGTGCTTTTTATAAAAGCGGGGAATTGAGCCTGAGACTCTAAAGCAGCTAGCAGGTCTAGTGGCTGTAGGGAAGGCTAAGGGATTTTAGTAGATCCTAATACAGTTTTTGAGGAGAGTGGCGAAAGTTTGGTGATGACCTATTTGACTCAATGCTTAATGATGATAAAACGGCAAAGAAACTCGGTAAACCACGGAGAGAAGTAATAAACTGTATAAAAAGATACAAGGCGGAAAAGAAAACTGCCGCGGTAGCAACGGAGAAACTAGGAACAGACATCCCCGGTCGGTTGAAACCGGGGGAAGATTACAACTCGTTTCCCCCAACTCGCGGGAGCACAGGGTTTCCCCCCACTTCCTTTTCTCCCCCTCCTTCATCAGAAGTTGCCGCGGAGGAGGTGTAACCCCCTGCTCCCCCACCACCCCAGTTCCGAAAGTAGGGACTTTGAAAAGGACAGAGAAAGTACATTAGAAGGGATACGCATGATGAATGTCGAGGAAGCTGAAAGGAACAGGGTGGTGCCTCGGCGCCGGATCGATTGGGGCGCAATTTTGAAGCACGCAGTAGAAAATAGAGATTATGCGCTAGTGGGAGATTTAAAGGAACTGCGAGCCTTTCCAACCCACTGTGCCCTAGAGTGGAAATTTTTAACTCAGTCAGGGAGGAGCCAGGTCTGCAGATGGCTACATACCGAACGAGAGACATCTGATAAGAAAGACACAGCTGCAAGCAACGGAGACGCTGAGTTTGGCCCAGGATCAGCCCCTGAATCCCCTGAATCCTGAGCCAGATTTATATCCTCTGCTTCCAGACTCTGACTCTTCCTCTCCTGGGTCGGTCTGCTCAGACTCACTGGCCCTGGAGACGCTCAGTTGTAACAATGGGTAACCAAGGATGCGATCATTACTGGGGAATTTTCTGCAATGGGCATCTTTGCATATCCTGTGTTTACTACACAGCAGGGGGCTAAAGAGTGGGAAGCTCTTGATCTCAAAATAGTTAAGGAGGCCTGACAAACAGTGACCAAGTATGCATTAAAATCCTCTTATACTCAAGCTGTATATGTTATGATTTTTTCTTGCAATTGACAGGGGGAGCCCATACAGTTTCTCTGTGATACTCATGTACTAGAAGTTGGTAAATGTAAGTATGTCTGATACAGAGGGTTGACCAATGTACAGGGGGGTTGTACAAGGGGGTTAGAGGAATTTGCTTGCTTAAACAAAAGGACTATCTGTTGTAAATGCCTGCTAAGCAGAACAGAGACCTCCAGTCCTGTTGATAAGCAGACGCCTGAATCTACTGATAAAGGGGAGAAGCAGAGGATTTACGGCTGGGACACTGACCAAACTCTACTGATAAAGGGGAGAAGTAGAGGATTTACGGCTGGGACACTGACCAAACTCTAAGGCCACACGTAAAGACTAAAAAAAAGTGAAAAGTGCAAGAAGAGGAAGACTCATTTACTTCATCTTGAAGACCCCTACCCAGAGGAGGAAGACTCATTTACTTCATCTTGAGACCCCTGCCCATGACCAGAGGGGGCACTGCGCAGGCACAGAGGACCTTCTGGCTCATTATAATATGAAGCGGGGATAGGACATGAATATGTATAGGCGTGTTGTGCAACCTTATGAATATATATAACTTTAGAGAATAAATGTAGAGGGAAACAACACTGAGGTACGCATGACTTTGAGGAATTATCCCCATGCGTCTCAGCGCTGAATAAAAAGCATACCTACTTTACAACTTTAACGAGTTGTGGAGTCAATCCGCGCATCAATTTGGTGAGCCGGGCAGGAGGTCTCTGTTCAGCTGCAGGATCGGCTGAGGGGCGGACATCCTAGGCGCCCCAGGCCGCTTGCCTGGAGGAGCTCCGCTCCTCGCCCGCTCACTGCGAGGACAGACAACAACCTGTGCCGGCTGCGGAGAAACGGTATGCTTGAAACTTAGGGGGCCTGTAAGGTGTACGCGTGGCCCGGGGCTGCTGGTAAGGCGCGCAGAGACGTCTGGCGCACAGCGTAGTTCCCCTTGGCAGGTAGGGCTTGCAAGCAGGGGACTCGCCGACCGGTAGAGCGGCCGCTAGCGATCCTGAGGGTGGATCGGGTGAGTTCGGGTTTTTGCTGCATCCCAAGTTTTGGGAGCCAGGAAGGATCTGCTAATGACCGTAGTGGAAGCAGGTGAAGGGGTAGGCCAACCCACCAGGTCTCCGCTGCATCTCAAATTCTGGGAACCAGGACAGACCTGCTACCATAAGAAGCAGGAGAAGGGTAAGGCGGAACCATAGTGTGAGTGTGTGGGATCCCATGTGTGTTTGTGTTTCTGTGTGACTGAGACGTAGCACAGCTACGAAGCGAGTGTGGAGTCCTGATCCGCGGTTCTGTGTTCTCCGCGAGGAGAGCGGCCACTGACAAAGCGTCTTTGTTTTGTGTTGTGCCTAATTGCTTTGTGTGTGTATATGTCTGTCGTTAGTGTTAAAGATTAGTGTTTTAAGTGGTGGGGGAGGAATAGACAAAAGTAAACTGTGGCTAATGGGGGTTTAAGACGAGTTCCCTCTCTGCGGCCCAAGTGGCTGTATAAGAGAAGTATAACCTCTAATATCTGTAGTCCTATTCTTGAGATCTGGACTTTACACTCAGTACCAGAGGCTTGTAGCCTCACATATGGGTGCATAGTAACTTCTGAACAGTGGAACCTGCTGTGGATACTAGTGTAAATTTTGCTGGAACCGAAACTATGATCTAACAACAGGGAAACTGATCTGCAGAACCCAGAGATATTATTTCACTGAACCCCTGAGAATATCATAAAACTTGTGTATAGGTGCTCTCATATTTTTAAGTGCATTTGTAGATTTGTAAAAGATTGCTTGAAATGGGAGCCGGTCGAAATAAGGGAATTCTGAAGAAAAGCCCATTGGGTTACATTTTGGCACATTGGAAAGAACTGGGAGGGTCTTCTGGGGGTTTGGTAAACAAGAAAACGTTGATAAAATATTGTAACCAATGTCTGGTTTTAGTTAGACTGTTGCCAACTTAAAAGTTAAAATTCTCCACTCCTGTAGTTTTGCATGATGTACACCCCTGTTATTTTTAACTTGTAAAATTTGATAGGAAACTTCTCTGGATAAAGTTGAGTACTTGATGCATACGTATGGAATATCAAGTCTTGTGTGCAGGTATATCTTTTTATGAAGACTGTGATGTTCCTATCTGTAAAAATATTGTGAGTGTAAAAAGCTTACTTTTGAAAAATTCATTGCCAAGCTTGTGATTGTTTATGAGATTGGGAAAGTATTAATTGGGATTTTGGTGTGAAGTCTCTGAAGTTGAGTACCAGAGGACAAGTATTAGCCCCCTATTTATTATATGCTTATCCATAAAAAACCTGTAAGACA
The DNA here is from genome assembly GCF_033815535.1 of Pezoporus flaviventris. Taxonomy (NCBI): domain Eukaryota; kingdom Metazoa; phylum Chordata; class Aves; order Psittaciformes; family Psittacidae; genus Pezoporus; species Pezoporus flaviventris. Next base: position 106,012 of record NW_026892668.1, on the reverse strand, counting down.
TTCAGGAATGATATGGAAAGAGAACAGTGTGTCAATGAAATGACTCTTTCCCATGGTCATCTTCTATATGTGTTTGATTTGCCTTTCCAGACTTGGATTGCTCTGGAGACTGCTAAGCATTTTTCCAATTTGATATGGAATTTTCCCTGACTTGGATTCCTCCTTCTGTCTGTCGTGTGTTAGGGTTTGATATCAGTTCTTTAAAGATGTTTGATGCCTAAGGCAGAGGATCCTTTATGGCAGTGTGTACATATATAATTTATTTATTTTAAATTTATCAGATCAGAAAATGGGGCTACAGCTCCCATTGTCTGGTAACTCTTAGTGAATTTAATTATATAAAGCAATGAAAATGGTTGAATTATAGGAGAGAGATTTAAAAAAAAAAAAAATCACCACATTTTAATCTCATGTCTCAAGCTGGGCATGGGGAGGCTTAGTCTGGGTATTAGGAAAAATTTCTTCACCAAAAGGTGATCGAGCATTGGAACAGGTGGCCCAGGGAAGTAGTGGAATATGTGTCCCTGGAAGCGTTCAAAAAAACATTGAGATGAGGCCTTTAATGGCATGGCTTAGTGGTGGTTTTGGCAGTCCTGGGGTAATGGTTGGACTTGATGACCTTAAAGGTCTTTTCCAACCGGGTTAATTCTACAATTCTGTGATCAGGAGAAATGGCCTAAAAATGGAACTTTGAATTATAATACATTGCTACAATTAATGTTGGTTTTGAGGTGGCCAGGAAAATGGGATGAAGTACTATATACAGATAGGGATCTGGCAGAGCTATGTTAATTTCACATCCTGTCTGCCACTCCGGGTGGTTTCTTAAAGTGAAAAACCTAATTTTGGCTTTGGAAAAGGATAGAGAAAACCAGAAAGCTAAGCTGAAGAGACGTTTTTCAGCCTGTGATATTGGGGGAATGATGTTTAAAAGTTGAATCAGGAAAATAAATAGAAAAATTATATATCACAGATACCTCTGAGAGGAGCATCCTCTATATCTGTCCTATCAGATATTGATAAGGAGGAGGAGATTCTGTCACTGGCAACAAGCAACACATTCACATTAAACCAGAAGTGCTGTTGCAGAGGCAGGCATCTGTAACCCCTGCAGAGCAGGGTGAGCAGCTGTGAGAAGAAAAAAAAAAAAAAAGAAAAAAGGGAAAACCAAAGGGGAAAGGAGGGGAGCTCGAGCAGCTCCTGTGTTTGAGCACGGGATGGGTGCTGGGGCAGGCAAACAAGTGGGAACAGACATGTTGATAGACGGGACTGAGGGGTTGTTGAATGTTTTGAAACTGGTGGAGGAGGAATGTCGGGCAAAGGTGGGGAAAGTGGGTTTTTCTCCTATGGGACCGGATCGGTGTGTGTGTGCTGTGGACAGTTTTTGCCCTGGGGGGAAGAATGCCATGGAGTGACTCCGGTGGCTGAATTGAAACTAGACTGACAAAGGACCTGGGGAATCTGCCCTAGTAGATCCACTGATTAAATTAAAACTAGAGACCAGAGGAAATAAAGTGGAATTTTAGTGGATACAGGAGCAACTTATTCGGCGTTAATTCAGAGGGAAAAGAATTTGTTACAGATGTGGGAGCTACTGGCCACCAAGGAAAAGAGAAAAAAAAACCAAAACCAAAACAAAAAAAAAAGGCAAAAAGAGGCACAAATTGGAAAAAAGCAACATTTAAAGAAGGCAAAATGGAATTAAGGAGTTAAAAATCAATTAATTGCAGTTTTGAGTTTATCTTTAATTCAACAGAAAAAGCAAACAGGAGGACCTCCCTGAAATAGAAGAAATCCTTAATCCAGGTATACCTCGGAATATGGACATCTGAAGTTCCAGGTAAAGCGAAAAATGCTTTGCCTGTTAAAGTAGAAATAAAAAGGGGGGCCTGCCCAATTAGAATAAAACAATAGCCCCTAGAATTGCAGGAAAGGGAATTAAAAAAATCATGAATGTGAATTGGAATATAATACTCCTATCTTGCCAGTAAAGAAAAGTTGCAGATTGGTTCAAGATCTTGGAAATCAACAAATTTGTAGAGGATATTCAGTAATAGCTAATCCGTATTGACTAAATCAAATCAGAAATGGTTTGCCGTCTTGGATTTAAAGGACTCTTTCTTTTGCTTACCATTGGCCAGAGAAATGGGAACATCCTGACACAGTAAGGAAAACCCAATTAACGTGGAACTAGGATCATGAAACCACCCACTCAGACAGGGACTCTGTCACAATATGTGGATGACCTATTACCACAGAAACAAAGGAAAAATGTGTCCAGTGAATGGTGGAATTATTGAATTTTCTGGGACTGAATGGTTATTGAGTAACCAGACAAAAGGCCCAACTAATCCAAACCTGAGTTTCCTACCTAGGATGACAGAGAAAACTTGGAACTGCTAGAAAAGAAGCCATTTGTCAAACTCCATGACTGACAACCATCAAGGAGCTCCAGATGTTCCTGGGAATGACAGGATGATGCAGACTTTGGATGCATGATTATGGTGTTCTGGTAAGACCCCTCTATGAACTGTTAAAAGAAACCCCTCTCTCTTTGGAATGGACTGATTCAGCAGAGGAGGGCTTTAGAAATTTAAAAGCAGAGCTAATGAGAGCTGCATCTCTGACTTCTGGATGTGACTAAACCCTTTTGGCTATATTCCTATGAAGAACAGGGAATAGCTTTGGTGGTCCTTACTCAGAAACTAGGACCCTGTAAGAGAACAGTGGTGTATTTTTCAAAACAGCTGAATGAAGTGAGCAAAGGATGGCCCGGATGCCTAAGAGCTGTGGCAGCAGTTATCATGAATGTTGAAGAGGCCCGCTTCTAAATATGCATTTGGTGTGGTCCATGCACATGGTGCCATCTGGAAAGAACGAGGACCTTTGAACACACAGGAGAAACAGAATAAACATGCTACGAATACTGAGAGCTGTTCAGCTACCTGAGGAAGTAGCTATTATGTGTTGTCAAGGATATCAACAAGATGAAATTTGGCTGATTTTAACAATCTAAACTCATTCCCTTAATCCCTGATGGCAAACTAACAATTGAGAAATCTAAACCTAGAAAATCAAAGGAGGATAGAAAATTTATTGAAGATCTCAGAGGAGGAGAGGAAAACAAAGAAGATTGGGTTCAGATACCTGATGGGTGAATTATAATCCCCTATAACCAACTCTGGATGCTAGTTCAGGAGGAACATAATAAAACTCATTGAGATAGCAAGTCTTTATATATATGAACAAATTGAAGGAGGGAATCTATATATCACAGTTCAATTAGACAAATAATTTTTTTTTTTTTTACCAATATTTGTTGGTGTTAACGAATACTTTTTTTAGGGTGGCCAGAAGTGTTCCCTTGTAGGTTTTGGAGTACCAGAGGCTATCCTATGTAAAAAATTTTATGTGGAAGACCATATCAGTCCCAGTTTAAAGGAGAAAGTCTTCTGGAAGTGGGAGAAGTTTATCTCCTAAAATTTCTGGTCAGTCTGGGAGTTCATGGGTGTCAATACGATGTTGCAATTGTAATCAACATATAGAGTTAAGTAGAATAGTTAAAATGGAGTGATTATTGATATTAATCCTCTATACCTGTACCATGATCCAAGCCATAGAAAAAGAAACTTCAATACTGGGTTCAAATACGAATGTCTGGCTCACATGGGCAAACAAGACTGGGTTTACTGATTTTTGTCTGACCTTGGCATAGGTGGGAAATCCCTTTAAAACGTGCCTAATTGGTATACCATACTTGAACCCCTTTGATTTTCGGGGATGGGTTAGGAATGACTCGATTCTAAATCCTAGCACAGTGATCAAAATGGTCCAGAGAGCTCATGGAACCGACTGGACAGTTGCATCAGCGCAAATGGGTGTAATAATAAGAAACTTAAATTATGCAAGAACTCCAACTCTTGGGATCTGACAAGACTAATCAGAGCTGTATAACTTTTAATACATGGTCAAGCAAAGTCCCTGAGACCAAGGTAACTAGTGGGAAGACATGGTATCATAATATAACCGCTTACTGCTCAGGATCATCTCCAATGTTACGATACAATGATAAAATACCTAAAGCTCTACCCCCAGGATATTTCTTGATATGTGGAGACCGTGCATGGCCAGGGATTCCTTCCAAACCCTTTGGAGGACCATGTTATCTAGGTAAATTGTCCCTGTTTGCAGCCTCCAAAAGGCATTTAGTCCAGGACATGAAGGGCAGCCTCCGCAGAAACAAACGATCCATTGGGCAATTAGGCCCGAATTGCGATTCCACTTTAAGAATCTGGAATCACACAGCAAGATTTTTGTTGGCGTTATTTGTACCAAATGTAGCTGCGGGGAAAGTATTGGCAGATATACATCGTTTGGCATGTTGGGCAGCTAAGCAATTAAATATAACTTCAGATGTGATATCCTCACTAGCCACAGACACAGATAGTGTATTATTGTCCCATGGACATGTTTGTGAGGATTTCGAAGGCATGTGCTGCATGAACTTATCTGGCAGAAAAATATGCAAGAGCTTAGAATTGTTGGAGGCAAATTGGATGAGTGGTTAAATAACCTAGGAGTTACTGGATGGTTCAGGGACATACTGAAACAAGGCCTTTTAATCTTATCAAAATCACTTCATAAATTGATAGAAGGAACATGGATAGCTCTGTCATGAATAATATAGTAAAAGAATTTACTAACTTTAAAAGAAAAAGGGGGGATTGATACAGAGGGTTGACCAATGTACAGGGGGGTAGTACAGGGGGTTGTACAAGGGGGTTGTACAAGGGGGTTATGCAAGGGGGTTAGAGGAATTTGCTTGCTTAAACAAAAGGACTATCTGTTGTAAATGCCTGCTAAGCAGAACAGAGACCTCTGGTGCTGTTGATAAGCAGACACCTGAATCTACTGATAAAGGGGAGAAGCAGAGGATTTACGGCTGGGACACTGACCAAACTCTAAGGCCACACGTAAAGACTAAAAAAAGTGAAAAGTGCAAGAAGAGGAAGACTCATTTACTTCATCTTGAAGACCCCTACCCAGAGGAGGAAGACTCATTTACTTCATCTTGAGACCCCTGCCCATGACCAGAGGGGGCACTGCGCAGGCGCAGAGGACCTTCTGGCTCATTATACTACGAAGCGGGGATAGGACATGAATATGTATAGGCGTGTTGTGCAACCTTATGAATATATATAACTTTAGAGAATAAATGTAGAGGGAAACAACACTGAGGCACGCATGACTTTGAGGAATTATCCCCGTGCGTCTCAGCGCTGAATAAAAAGCATACCTACTTTACAACTTTAACGAGTTGTGGAGTCAATCCACGCATCATGTCCAGGTTTCTATCAACCCTTGGAGACCTTTGTAGATACTGCTGGGCACTTCTTCCAGCACAGGCTGGCCACCTGTGTTGGAATGAGTGTGTATTTTGGTCAGTATAAAAGCCCAAGCCTCATATGATGTGGGGGAGGCAGAGCCTCTGCAGGGACGCCCTCTAAGGTTGAGCCTGCCACCTCGCACTGCAATGATGCTTCTCGGAGCTGGTTTGCTGTTAGTCTCCACAGGGTCCTTGTGCCACGTTCTGTGCATGGAACTGTAGTGGGAGTAATGATTGTCTGGATTTTGTGCTTTTTAGTTGTGCTATTGTAGTTGTGTGGCATGTGCTTGTGGGATCCCATACGCATGTGTGTGTGTGTGTGTGCGCTGAGGGCAGATGGTGTTCTGTGGATTTTCTTGTTGTTGGGTTCATGTAAAAGCTTTCAATGGGTAGCTGTTTAACATGAAAGGGTTAACGTAAAGGTGCAGTTGCTGGCCGGTATTTATGGTTGCTGCTGAAGGAGGCAGGCCGCTATAGTTGCTGCCCAGCAGGATGGCTTTTGCAGGGAAAAAAAAAAGGGGGGGGGGAGAGAGAGTAATGATGCTGCATTTAACCTGTTTAACCTGTGTACTTCTCAAGAACTGAAGAACTGATAACCTGGGGGAGGGGGTATATTTGTGTCCTTCTGCCTACAGGTCCATGGCGACTGCTTGCAAAGTTTGTCAAGCCTTGCCATGAGCTGGACAGACGAATGGAAAAACCTGATGCCTCAGCTACAAGAGCTGACCGTGAATACCCCAAGCAGAATGAGATAGAGGAAGAGAAAGAACGATTAACTGCAAAACATCACTTGAGGACAACTGAAAAGTAACATCCTGAATATGTGTGCTTGTAAAGTAGCTATTATTAGAGGTTGTGATTTTGTGTATAAAACCACCTGTATTTACTAGCTAGTTGCTAATAAGAAACTGCACCTTGTATTGTATAGATTTGTCACTTGTAAAAGACATGTTAGAGTATGGTAATTTGCAGCAGCTGCTAGAAAATGCTAAGGCAAAATCTAGAAACATTTTAATACAATGGTAGTCTTATAAAGCAGATGATAGAACATGGGATAATTCCACTGGTAAGAAATTTCTTTGGCTAGTCCCTCACTGCCATCAGCATCTTCAACATGCTGCTGCACCCTGTAATAGTTACTCTGCTAATGTAAATGTGTGTGTGCCTTGCTGTAGTAGCGACTTGTTACTGGATAAAACAAAAGGGGGGAGATGTGGAGACTGTGTTCTCACGGGGGAGAATGCATAATTGGTACATAAACTTTGAATAGTCCTGAAAGATACAGCAAGGCCATGAGAGGCCTGAAGAAGCTTAAGCAAGCAGGATAAGAGGCTGGAATTCACCAAGTTAATGAGAACTGTGGACTGTTGGCAAGCTTTCAAGGTTGAGTTCTCATACCTGTGTTTAACCAATTATATGTTAGTCATTAAGGGTCTTCAAAACATGTATCCAATCATAATATGCCAAATCACTGTAAGTGCTTCAACCGGGGCTTTGGCTCAACTAAGCAGACTGAGTTGCTAAGCAGGCAAATACTACATCGAAGGCAATTTCTGATTTGTTGTTTAAATGTTGACTCTGTAAGACATGCAACACTGCAGAACCTTTTGTTTTTGGAACAGGGACATGGATGTGAAGAGTTTGATGGAATGTGTTGTATGAATCTTTCTGGTCATTTTAATTCGATACATGCACAGCTGAAAACCCTGGCTCAGCTTACCCAGCAACTGCAAGTGAGCAGTAACCTAGGGATAAGTAAATGGTTGTCCTCATGGGGCATTACAGGTTGACTTAAAACACTGCTATTTGAAGGACTGCGCTTATGTATCGTTGCTAGGTTAATCATTGTAACTATTAAACTAGCTTATAGTTGTGTGATAAAACAGGTGAACAGAATAACCCACAATGCCTTGCTTGCACAAAGAAAAAGGGGGGAATTGTTGCAGAATGGCTCTAAGAGCAAGGCCATGGAGCGTTAGAGGCCTGTGAGAGCAAGGCAAGGGGCAGGCCCCACAGGTAACCGGAAACCGGAGGTGGGAGGAGAATGTGGAGGAAGTTGTGTGGGTCTAACCAATACTGTTGTGCCTAGGAGGACTGGCTGAATACCACGCCTATATAGGGGAACTGCGTCACAAATAAAGGAGAAGTGTGCTTATCACCCATATTGGGTTGGCCTGTCTGCTTCTCCTCGCTGCTTACAAGCCCCCGTCACAGGGGCTAATTCATGTTAACACTGAACACCTTGGCCGGCTGTCATGCTTTGTGACTCAGAGGGAGAGGAATCTCCCATGGTTAAGGAGTATGTCAGCCAGGGTCAGGCTATCTGGCCATTTGCAGATGGAAGTGTTTTGGGTAGAAAAATGTGATTCAGTAGAACAGACATTTCCTGACACAATTTGGGTCCAGAAGATGCCTCAGATTTAGGATGGGAACATGTAGTTAGACAGCCTTAGAAAAGCTGAGTTCAGCCCTACTGATGCTTCACTTGTTTCTGAAGCAGGACACCCAAATTCATGCACTCCTCTGCTTGCTTTGCAGTAAGTGTATCTCTCATGCCCCACAGACTGCAGGAGCCCCAGGGGTGTTGGCTAATCTGCAGAATTTTTCTTTCATGGCTTTGAAAATTTTGGAGTAGTCTCATATTTCTACCAGCTGAAAAAAAGCTCTATTATTCTGCTGTAAATAATGGGATAAGAGGAGCTCTTATTTCTTCTGATTTGTTCCACCTGCAGAAGAGGAGGCTCTGGGGAGACCTTAGAGCAGCTTCCAGTGAATAAAGGAGCTGACAAGAAACCTGAAGAGGGGCTTTTGACAAGGGCCTGTAGGGACAGGACAAGGGGGAATGGCTTTAAACTGACAGAGGGGAGATTGAGATTAGACATTAGGAAGAAGTTCTTCCCTGTGAGGGTGGTGAGGCGCTGGCACAGGCTCCCCAGAGAAGCTGTAGCTGCCCCATCCCTGGCAGTGTTCAAGGCCAGGTTGAACAGGGCTTGGCACAACCTGGTCTGGTGGAAGGTGTCGCTGCCCGTGGCAGGGGGTTGGAACTAGATGAGCTTTAAGGTCTCTTCTAACTCAAACCATTCTATGATACCTTATGTGTGCTTACAGCAAACCAGTGAAGCCAACCTCCTTGTTTTATTACCTGTTTTATTACCTTTTCTCTTGTCTGAGATCAAACCCATTCTTGGACAAATACAGGCGTAACTCTTCTCCTTCCAGGGTGTTTGGTCTAAATCAGCAAATGGTGACCAGAAGCATGAGCCTTGCAAAGGGGAGAGCAGGCAGTGCCCATGCTTTGCTGTCACTGTCCCATGGACAAACAACCCCTCTCCATCACAGCAATCTGTCTCATGAGCACAAAGGCACTTGCATCTGGACGTGCAGCTCCTGGGAAGCCCATGCATTTCCTGTGGGAGCAGCTCCTACATCTTTCCTGGCTAAAACAGGCTCTATCCTGTTCCTCTGCCCTTCCAGGTGCTGCTGATTCTCCTAGCTGATGCTCAGATTTAGCAGCTATGATGGGAACAGCCCAACTGCTGAATGGGTTGCTCTCCCTGGATACTGTCCAAGCACTGGGGACAAGGTGTTACATGGTTTTGGGGAAAGCAAGCAGATTATTTCTTAGGTCATGGGTACAATTAGAAGTGGAGGAGCACCAGTGTTGAAGAGCACCACAATAGCCTAATTGCATGGGTGGGAACAATGAGGTATATGGCATGGCCTGCATGGCCAGGAGCAAAACTCTGCAGCCTCTCTTTATTGAACATTGGAATTGTTGAAAAGTTACAGGGCACCAAATTGCTAGCACTGGAGACTGAAGAAGCACTCAGAGAAAGAACCTCAAGTCCCCTGAACATCTTTATGATCTGAAGAAGTCTCAGTACTGTATGGAGACACCATCCTATAAAACTTAGTGGGGTGGAGTCTCTATGCTTTGAAGACTTTATGAACATAAAAGTCTTTCTTGCAGAATACTTAACTTTTGGTGTCCAGGAATTCTCCTAGCCCTGTGTACAGACTGATCATTTTGGAGAAATAGTATTGATGACTTGCACCTCAAAGTCAAGACAAATAAAGAACCTTGAGGAGTTCAGTTAATTTCAAAAGCTTGGTTTCTACCCCAGAGTGCTTCGTGAGCTCAGTGAATATTCATAACTCAACAGTACAGTTTGCCTGCTCTGATGGAGCTGATATTCTACTCTTTTCATAGACTCTACATAACACACAACATTCTAATGGTCAGTCCACTCTCTGGCATGGCCTGTTATTTGTGCATGGGTTGTGCACAAAAGCATCCATGCCTTCAGTCAGGTAGGAAGGAGGTTTTATGTTACCTTGACTACTCAGGGGGATTATATGTATGAGTCACGGATCTTTCCATCTGTCAGTGATGGAAAAGCACGTTTGAAGCTCTCCAGCTGCTATGGGCAGGGTGTGTGCTGCTTCTGAGCTTTGCAGATTTAACTGCAGTTTGCTTTCTGCAAAGCATCAGAGGGAACAGCTTGGTCATCTCATTTCTGTGCTGGGAAAGAGCTGCCTCACCTTTTCCACTACTGAGACTTGTGGCAGTGCCATGATTTAAGACCCAACGTGAGAGGGTTTGAGCAGAAGACATAGATAAACAGCAGTGACAGGGCAGAATGGGAGTGACCAGGGACAGGCACCTCTGGCTGTGATTACCAGGTCTGCTTGGGCCAGAAGTGGGGCTGAGATGGTAGAACAGGGGATTATTTTGGTACATGCTCCTCTGCAGTCACTGGAGGTCCCTTCTTGAGATGGGAGAGCTGCCTTTCTGAGGTGCAGGCAGCTGTCTTCAGGGCAGGCTGGGAGTCAGGCTGGAGCAAGGGAACAGCTCACAGAAAATTTATTGCTCCTGCTGAATGGCAATAGAAATATTCCAGACTTAAGTTTTATTTTGCAGAGTGAACCATTGAACTCTCAGTTTTATAGACCCAGAAAAAGTAGGTGAGGTATTTTGAAAAACACTCCTCCCCCCTGCCAAGGATGAAGCCCCTCTGTTAAGGAGCATCCAGGAGTTCAGGTATTTGTTAGATGATTTAACGAGCAATTAAGATTCAAGAAGAGAAGATCCTCCTTTCTTTTCTCACTCTTCAGGCTGCATCTCAAGCTGGGAATGACATTAAAATCTCCAGCCCCCCCCAGGCTCAGCAGGTAGATTTTAAAATACTGCCTGACTGACTTTTCCCTTCCCGCCTCCCCCAAGTCTGGTGCTCCTGCTTTTCCTGCCACGCTCTGCCTCTGTACTCAAGCCAGCAATTAAAGCAAAACAAACCAGACCAAGCAGCCCCCCAACCCTGCCTTGCAGCTCCCATTTGGCAGGGTTGTAATTAATGACTATCATGGTGGTATTTAAGCTACCTTGGGAGGTAAAAATCAGCAGTGCTCTGCCCCTGGGACTGCTGGAAGGAGCCATGGAATGGTGCAGCGCTGCTTCCTCCATTGCTGCCTCTGCCTTTCCCCAGATTCTCTGTCTCCTGTTCCCTCAGTACAAACTGGCTGGGAGTTGGGCTGGTCTTCTTCAGCATGGTTCTTATCTGGTAGGAGCATCCCAGACCATCCCTGCAGCTTTCCCATGTGTCCTGCTGCCACTTCCCAATGGCTTGCATTTTCCATAGCAGGACAAACCCTAACCTCTAGCTGATTCATAGAATCATGGAATGGTTTGGATTGGAAAGGACCTTAAGATCATCTAGTTCCAACCCCTGCCATGGGCAGGGACACCTTCCACTAGACCAGGTTGCTCTAAGCCCTGTCCAACCTGGCCTTGAGCACTACCAGGGATGGAGCAGCCACAGCTTCTCCAGGCAACCTGTTCCAGTGCCTCACCACACTTACAGTAAAGAACTTCTTCCTTATATCTAACCTGAACTTCCCCTGTTTAAGTTTGAACCCATTACCCCTTGTCCTATCGCTACAGTCCCTGATGAAGAGTCCCTCTCCTGCATCCTTGTAGGCCACCTTCAGATCCTGGAAGGCCACTATGAGTTCTCCATGCAGCCTTCTCTTCTCCACGCTGAACAGCCCCAACTTTCTCAGCCTGTCTTTGTATGGGAGGTGCTCCAGCCCCTTTATCATCCTCGTGGCCTTCCTCTGGACTTGTTTCAACAGCTCCATGTCCTTTTTATGTTGAGGACACCAGAACTGCACCCAGTACTCCAAGTGGGGTCTCACAAGAGCAGAGCAGAGGGTCAGGATCACCTCCTTCAACCTGCTGGTCATGCTTTTTTTGATGCAGCCCAGAATTGATTGTCTTTGGGTCGTTTGTTACCAGGAGTCAGAATTGTTCAGCTCGGTGTCACTCCTGAATGCTTAATCTGTCCACATACACCGGGAGAATTGGAGCTGGCTGGGCTGGGCTTGGCTTGGGGAAACAGCTAACCTTGGAAGCCCTGGGATGGTAAATTATTTGGCCAATAAATGGCCTAAAAAAAAAGGGCTCTGCAGGGCCAGGGCAGGGTAGGGGATTGTAAGGCAGTGTAATCTAAAGGCAGATGTGAACAAGAAGCTTGTAAACTTAGCAGGAAGTCAGCATGGCTCCTTTCTAACCCAGGGCTGTGTCTACCTTTGCACCAGACACATGGTATAAATACAGTTCATAAGGGGATCTGTTTCCTCACTAACCTGGGCATAAGCACAGTTCTTTAACTGTCTCCTACATGTCACTGTTACCAAGCACACAGGCTGTGCTCAATAAGCAAACTTGTGACTTCTCTTACAGCATCCACACAGCCCAATTTCTTTGTTACCTTGCTGGAAGGGAGGGGGGCTCTTCCTAGCAGCCTGACATTGCCAGCAGTCATGTTTGTCTCTGTAAGCACGTTCTTTTTCCTCTTACCACTACAGACCACCCCTAATTATTTGCTCCTCACCATTATCTATGTTCTGTGCCTTCAAAGATACCCACAGAGCTGCTCCTGCCCTGGTTGATGTAGAATTGCACTGGAGTGGGACTCAGGTCCCCATCTCTTTGACATCCCAGGGTAAATCCTGCTCTGATCCTTTGAAGTTGCCTGGACACTAACTAGGGGGCTTTAGTTGTTTTTTCTTTTTTCAAAACGGAATGGCTTTCTGGAAGGGGAGAATTTAAGGGAAACACAAAGCCTCATGTGAAACTACGTGCTACAAATCTGCTAAGCCCTATAGAGCTGCACCGACTGACACCCACAGGAGCACTGACCTGTGTCATATTGTACCATCCTATTTGGTGAAGTAAATACCAGTACATACAATTTTTTGCTGTTATTTACTCTCATTAATCATACTTGTCACTCAGCCTATCTCGAAGGTTAACACTGGGGCAATTTCCTTTGGTGGCTGGTTGTACTTGAAAGATGCATCTCAGAACATTTCAGAAAACCCATGCATGGGGGGAGAGATGAGCATTGTATTTTGCTGGTGGTGCAGGACAAATCAGAGGCACAGTAAGCAATCTCATGAAAATAGTAGTGGCCATTACCAGTCAGGAACCTGGGGGAAATCAAACTGATATCTTGAAAGCATCCAGCATCCACAAAGGATGTCCCTGGAGGGGGACAGGCCCAGATCCTGATCTCAGGGCACAGTGGTATGGCCTCTGCTACTTCAGTGAGAAACAAGGTCCCATAACTCGGGGATAGAACATGGCTCATTAACCAAAAAACTCCTCCTTCTCCTCAGAAATGTGGGCCCTGCTTCTCAGCTGAAGTGTGGCTGCACCACAGCTAAAGTCAATTATTTTCGCAGCATTTGCAGCCTGAATGAATTCTGGAAACAAAACAGGGCTGGTGAACACACCTTTTCCAGAGACATCCAGGGCCCAGCTCCAAGTCTATAGGAGTTTTGTAGACATTGAATAAATATCTGCATGTATGACTCTCCCCCTCACTCCCACTCTTTCTCACACATCTGTGTTTCAGAGCTGACCTCTCAATCTGTGGAAATCTGTCTGGCATGAGGCAACTGCTGTGAACTGCAGGAGGGACAACCTTCTCCCTTCCTCCTCCACTCTTCCATACACCTTCAGAATCAAGGCCTCCCACTTCTGCTTGGCATTTGGTTTGCTGAGAGACCCTGGAAGACTCTGAGCTAGTAAAAAACTATCCAGTGGCTTATTAAAATCTATCCCTTTAAAGAAAACCTTGAGGTAGGTATCCAAACTACATCCCCTCTGCACTCTCAGTCAGAGACAGATCTGTAAAGTTCCCAACACAGATCCCAGTGGTCTGGGAAAGATGGGCTTATGCTGACACGAAGCTCAGTGTAGCACTGTAGCAATTTGCATCGCACGGCAAAGCTAAGCCTAAGAAATTCAGAGATGGTTGGATTTCCACAGCATTACACTAGCCATCTTCTGTCCTGCTTGTGTAAAACAGCTCACAGAAAGGTTGGCTGACTTGGGTACCATGCCAAAAGGCTGATATCTGTCTGTCAACAGACAGTCTATTCTGTATGGAAAACATAACCCGATAGCCACGGTGATGTGCAGAGGTTGTGCTGTCTGGCTAGCAATTAGTAAAGCCCTGGTTTTCATATCCTTCTGGAGTCAAGATGGCACCACCACCTCTGACTGTCTTGGCCAAACAACTTCTGATTGTGTGTCTGGTACTCGGTCTAGGCACTCTATCCTGAAATATTGTTACAGCTGTTTTTTTTCTGTCTTCTGATTCCTATTTGGGGAGATGTTGAGCAGGACTGATATTATAGATTATTATGGCTTTAAAAGCAAGCCAATGACTATGTGTTTGGTACTACTTTCATTCCTACCTATTCTGTATGTCACTGCAGTTGATTAAATAAAATTTGCTGGCTCTTAGACAGATATAAACTTCTTTTTCCCTCCTGCAACACATGTACAATAATATTCCCTGTTTGCTTGGACTACTGAACATCTGGCAATCCAGGGACTCAATAACACATGGACTAGAGTAAGCTCTTGAGCTTCCAGATGGCTACCACCGTTGTAAGAGTTCCTACAGCCCTGCTTCCTGTAGGAAATAGCACTGCACTCAGCAGAGAGGTAGAATCAACACAGAACTCAACATGAAAGACAGATGAAACTGAAGGACAAGTCATCTCCCAAATTTGCTTTGTTCTAGGAAATCGTAGGGTCCTCCCCTGTTTTTGAAGAGCTCAGAGGCAAACACAACATAGCTGACCTGATTTTTCCAAGCAAGGATGGGAAAACCAGAAAGCATGGCTTAAATGGTCTCAGAATTGGTCTTGACCCCCTAGCTGCAATGGAAGGTGAGAAAAGAGCACTCTGTCTGTCCCAGTCATGTCTAATTTAAGAAGATGGCATCCCTCAGAGACCAAGAGCAAACTCCACCAGTGTCCTTCCGAGGGCAGGATGCCCTTGATGTGTCCTCTGTCCTACAAGCACCAAGAAAGAGGGGATTATAACTGGGTATGGGACCTGAAAGCCCAAATGTCATCCCTTGCTGGTGACTTTCAGGCCATGCAGGCAGAGAGCGCTGGCCACCAGGGACAGGATGAGGGAGAGAATGACAGATGGGGACATTAGCTGCATGGCTCCATGCTCTTCAGGGAAGTGTTCTGCCACAGTGCTGAGGAGAAGCTGGGAACACATAAAGATGAGAGAACAAAATCCTTGCAGCTTACTGCCCTCCTTTTCTCTGTACAATCCTCTCCACTGGGTAAAAGTCCATAAAATGTAGTGGCACTGGAGTATTTGAGTGGCAGTAAACTGCAGGACATTGCCTGATATCCCACAGTGGGAGTGCAGGTGGGGAAGGTGCATCAACTCCAGGCCTCTAAAATAAATGTCTTTTATTCATTGCAAAGCGATGGCTGAGGATGAGCTGAGTGGGAATGATGGTGATTCTCTGTGAACCTGCTCTGGGTTTGGGAATTCCTGACAGCTCTAGCCTGCACATCTTCCACTCTTCAAATGTCTAAGATTTTCCACACCAACATCCCTCCAAGTGAGTATGTAAGGGTGGCAGGGCAGAGGGGACATGGTTTTGTGCTAATCTTTCCCACCACAAAGTGGGAAACAGTCTTTGTCTTTGGAACAGAAAGGGAAAGCAGCCCCTATGGTGGGAGCATTCCCAGTACAAAGCTGGATTATTTTACATCTCTGGATCAATGCTGTTCATGTATGATGATTCCATACTGGGAGGCTGTGCAGTGCAGGAATCCAGTAATTAGTTTAATGCTCAGAGCTTGATGCTGAACATTGGGTGCTAATCTCCACTCTAGAACTAATCTAGCAGATTTATCAGTGACTCCTACAATGAAGGACTAAATCTGTGGGTTACAGTCATTTGTCCCTGAAGGAAGAGACAGTGTTTCAATCAGAAAGAGCCTCATTTCATTTTATGCTTCTATTTTATTGGTGATCTGTGTTGAAGATATATACTTAAAGGACAAGGTGAAGAGGGAAAATCCCCCCCCAGCCCACCCCAATCCTGCTACATTTCAGTTCCCCATTGCCTCTTCTCTTCTTTGTAACTTATAACTGGGATATCTGAGTAGGTATTTCTTACTGCTCTCCACTTAAACAGCTACAGCAGTTGGTGCGTTTGGTGTCTGTACCCAAGCCTTCTGCCTGACCAGTGTCTCCAAATTATTTCTTACATTACTGGTGTGAGAGCAGGTATCACAGCAGCCAAATGATCCTGGATTTTTCCCTTGGTGACAGAGCCAAAAAATTAGATGGTGTGAAAAATCATCTTGGATCCAACCTGTTCCCCTGCATTCTTCTGTGGACTCCAAATCTTCCACAAAATTTCATTTCACATCCAGCCAAAGCACTGGCCTTGACCCCTACCAAAATATTTTGTATTTTGGTAGGCTCAAGTATTATTATTTTACATGTAGGTCAATTTTCAAGCAAAAATTTGGTTTCCAAATGCAAAGTTGGAAAAATGAACAAAACCAAATCACTTCGGCCTTTCAGGAATGCAAAATCCTTTTGAAAAATTCTCCAAATTTTCATATAATTTACTCTTGGCCATGACTACCTGTACATTTGACTGGATTTTACAAATGGTTTTGGTTTCTTTTAGACTCTGTTTTTTAGCAAATTCATTTCTGCCCAGGTCTAGTAATAAATACAAGAACTTTCTTATCGGAAGCCCTTCATCTCCTTCTCAGCCTGGAGAAGAGAAGAATCCAGGGAGACTTTAGAGCAACTTCCAGTACCTAAAGGGGCTGAGCAGAAAGCTAGAGAGGAACAGGACAAGGAGGAATGGCTTCAAGCTGAAACAAGGGAAATTTAGGTTAGGCATTAGGAAGAAATTTTTTACTATGAGGGTGGTGAGGCACTGGCACAGGTTGCCCAGAGAAGCTGTGGCTGCCCCATCCCTGGCACTGTTCAAGGCCAGGTTGGATGGGGATTGGAGCAACCTGGTCTAGTGGAAGGTGCCTGTGACCGTTTAAGCCCAGCTGGTAACTCAGAACCATGCAGCTGCTTGCTTGCTCCCCTCCTTCTTCTCCCCCCACTCTTTCTGGGATGGGGAAGAGAATCGAAAGAACGTAAATCTCACAGGTTGAGATAACAGAACAATAACTAAAGTATAATACAAACCCACTACTACTACAACCAATAATAATAATTATAAGGGAAATAACAGGGGGAGAGAATATAAAACTAAAAGGGGAAAGGGAAAAAAAAAACCAAAACCAATAAACCCAATTGATGCCCAATACAATTGCTCACCACTCACCAACCAATACCCAGCCCGACCCGAACAGGGATCTGGGCCTCCTGGGTGACTATCCCTAGTTTATATACTGGGCGTGACGTGATGTAGTATGGAATACCCCTTTGGCTACTTTGGGTCAGGTGTCCTGTCTCTGCTTACTCCTGGCTTCCCGTGCCCCTCCTCACTGGCAGCGCATGAGAGACTGAACAGTCCTTGACCAGAGTAAGCATTACTTAGTAACAACTAAAACATTGGTGTGTTATCAGCATTGTTCTCAGACTAAAGTTTCTTTTTTACATCTTTGCAGAAGGAGTAAAAACCTACTCCAAAATGTTCTCCATGGAGGGATTGGTATTTGGCAGTGTCATTCTGGCAGTGATGCCTCTGGATAAGGGAAATCAGGAACAGCACAGCCTCTCACCACCTCCCAAAGCTCCCTTGTACAAGGAAGGGGTCAGACCTCTCCCACAGACGGATTTGGGCAGGTGGACCTGTCATGCTCCAGCCACCTGTCTGGAAGCAAAGCTCAGGCTGGGCTCTGTTTCTTCTGTCCCTGACTCGCCCTGTGGCACAGAGCAGAATTGTCCAGGTCAGTAAAACCTTGGAGCAGAAACTTTTACAGTTGTCTAATGGGTCTGGAAATCTGATTTCCATTAAATAAGCAGAGCAGGCCTATAGCCACCACGTACACCTGAGCAGCAGTGTGCGTGGTGGTCCCTCCATGACACAGTCGGTTGGATAGTAATAAACCCCAACAACCCCATGTCTGACATTCTTAGTTCCTCTTTTCTTTCCCTTCTCTCTTCCTTTACTTTTTTCTCTCCTGGTGCTGCTGCAGCTCTGCCTGCAGCCAGCCCCAGCCCCAGCCTTGCGTGCGCAGCACTCTGTAGATGCCATTTCTTTTGCATCATTAAGCCTATGGTGTATCGAAAAAAACATATCCCCAGTGGAGTGAGCAATGCTAGTAAGACCCTCACCTTCCCTCCACCTCCCAGGGCTACTTTCTGCCTTGGCTACGAGCTTGCTGCATCTTTGTGTGGTTAATAAAAATAACCTAAAAGTACTAAAGGAGCAGACAGAGCAATCCCAGAGAATCCAAACATCTAAGGGGCTTTGTTTCCAAGGCAACATCTTGCCTCCTACCTGCAAAAGGCCAGGGGAATAAAGACAGCCTATGGAAAATGAATACTTCAATGACAACGACAACAAAAAAAATCTGCAGGGGAATATATCAGGGAGGGAGGAGTGTTCATAGGGGGGCCAGAAAAGAGCAAAGCTGAGCAAGCCAGGACTAGCTGCACAGAGCATGCAAAGGGACAGGGTGCAATTTATTTCATGAGAAGCACAGTCCTGCCCCCATTGAAATGCATAGCACCACCTCCACCGACTTAATGGGATCAGGGGAGCTTGCACAAATAGACTGTTTTCTTTCCCCCTTTTTTTTCTTAAGCTACAGTGTTTGAAGATTCCAGGTAGTTCAAAATAATCAATTGAGGCAGAGCCTTCCTGGGTCCCAGGAGCTGTTCAGCCAGGGCTGATTTTAACCAGCCCAGGTTCCTACCACTGGAGCTGCCTCCTCCCCTCCACAGCCCAGGGCAGTGAGGCTGAAGGTGCCAGGGCACTGGAGCATCCCTCCGGCTCTTCCCATTAGGAAAAAAACATGTTTTCACCCATCTTTAAGGTTTCCAGAGCTATGCAGTACATGGATATGTGTGCAACCCAAGCTGCAGAATCACTGTAGCTGCAAGGGTGGGTTTGCTCTTATGGCCTATCGAGCTGGTCCTTTCCCAAATTAGTGAACCTGAGGCTTCAGGCATGGGGAGATTACAGACTCCTCTTCTGCCCTCCATGTCCCACTGGCCCGTGGCCCTGTCTGACAGCACCCAACCTTGAAAAGGGCAGGTCTGTGGCTCCACTGTGGTGCTATTTAACATGCATGTTGCACTTCTGTAAGTGACTGACCCAGTAAAATACCCCTAGGATAGTTGATGGGATTAATATCAGCCTGGGAGGGGAGAAGCTCACCAGCGCCAGCCAATATGCTTGACTGCAGACACCCTGCTCTTGCCTTTCCTCTCCCTCCTCTCCTATGGGAACGCCTAAAAGCTTAGGGTCATGATGCCAAGTACGCTGCCAGAGCTTTTCCTCCATGTCCCAGGAGGCAGCATAGATGCCCTGGGAGCATGACAGGCACTGGGTCAGGACCTACAACGGAGGTGGCTCCCAGCTCCTCAACAGCACAACCCACACAGAGCTCCACCATACCAGGGGTGGGCTCCCAACAGGAGAGGGAAGAAGGAAGCCTGGGAATTTCCCTGGGGTGGCCAGGAAGGCATCGGTGTGTGCTGCTGCTGTTCTCTGCCCTGGGCTGGAGCCAGCCTCAGGCTTGCAGTCATCCTTTCCTTTTCCTTAAGAGACTCTTTGGGATGATGAACAACTCAGCCATTGATCTCCCTGATGTTAAAACATTTTATTTGACTAATGTCTTTCTTTCCTTTGTACCTTCTCTCAGTCAATACCAGGTGAGCAAGAGCTTTGCAAAGGGAGAGCTGCTGGAAAATGCTCCCCTCACACTTTTTCTTTGCACCCTCCTCTGTGGGCAGAGTGAATCCATTTTTTATTTGTCTCAGTATGCCAAGCAGAGATATGAGCAAGTTTTGAGATGATGAGGTTGCTTCTCATTCCCCCTCCTTGAAATTGTTTTAATTTAGCTTAACCCCAGAGAATTTCTGCAGAATTTCCTGGCAGAGCAAGGCTGGGATTTGGCCGCCATCACCCTGCCCAGAGATGATATCATTTCATTGAATCATAGAATCAACTAGGTTGTAAAAGACCTTGAAGATCAAGAAGTCCAATCATTACCCCAGGACTGCCAAGACCACCACTAAACCATGTCACTAAGGGCCTCAACTATATGATTCTTGAACATTTCCAGGGATGGTGATTCCACCACTTCCCTGGGCAGACTGTTCCAATGCCTGACCACCCTCTCCATGAAGAATTTTTTCCTAATATCCACTCTAAACATCCCCTGGCGCAGCTTGAGTCCATTTCCTCTTGTCCTATCACTTGTTACTTAGGAGAAAAGACTGACCTTCACCTCACTACAACCTCCTTACAGGTAGTTGTAGAGACGGATAAGGTCCCCCCTAAGTCTTCTCCAGACTAAATCCCCCAGTTCCCTTGGCCGTTCCTCTTTAGACTTGTTCTCCAGAGCCTTCACCAGCTTTGTTGCCCTTCTCTGGACCCATTCCAGCACCTCAATATCTTTCCTGTAGTGAGGGTCACAGAACTGAACACAATACTTGAGGTGCAGCCTCACCAGTGCTAATCACAGGGGGATGTAGTAGTAGGGGAATCTACTTTGAAAGGGACAGAAGCACTCGTCTGTTGGCCTGACCCAGTCTCAAGGGAGGTGTGTTGCCTACCAGGGGCATGTATCAGGGATGTTGCACAAAGGCTGCCTGCTCCAGTAAGTTCCATGGACAATTACCCACTTCTAGTGTTCCATGTGGGTGCTAGAGATATAGATAGTAGCAGCCTGGGGAACATAAAGAAAGACTAGAGAGCCCTGGGAGAGGTCGTTAGGGGCTCTGGAGCTCAGATTGTCTTTTCGTCAATTCTCCAGGATACAGGGGAGGACCCTAAAAAAGCTAGGAGGATTAGCCAGGTTAATAAATGGTTAAAAGGGTGGTGTCATAATCAGGGGTTTGGGTGTCTTGAACACGGGAACCAAGTTTGTAGGCCAGGTCTACTGGGGGCTGGTGGAGCTGGTCTGATAAGGAAGGGGAAGAGTGGTTTTGGTAGGAGGCTTGACAGACTGCTCAAGCATGCTTTAAACTAGATGTGTTGGGGGATGGGGCATCATTCCATCCCAACACACCCAGTCAGCAGTCAGTTGCCAGCACCTATAATAAATGCTCAGAGCGATGAGGGATATTCCAGTCGCTCCAGCCAAAGAGCCAGCTTTATTTGGAGCTCGGCTCAGATGCCTCTATACAGATGCCCGTAGCATGGGGAACAAACAAGATGAATTCAAGATGTGTGCATGTCTACAGGGGTATGATATAATAGGCATCACAGAAACATGGTGGGATGGCTCCTATGACTAGAGTGTTGGAATGGAGGGTTACAGGCTCTTTAGAAAAGACAGGCCCGGCAGGTATCACAGTATCACAGTATCACAGTATGCTAGAGATTGGAAGGGACCTCAAAAGATCATCTAGTCCAATCCCCCTGCCGGAGCAGGAACACCTAGATAATGTTACACAGGAATGTGTCCAGGCGGGTTTTGAATATATCCAGGGAAGGAGACTGCACAACCTCCCTGGACAGCCTGTTCCAGTGTTCCGTCACCCTCACTGAGAAGAAGTTTCTTCTCAAGTTTAAGTGGAACCTCTTGTGTTCCAGTTTGTACCCATTACCCCTTGTCCTATCATTGTTTGCCACTGAGTAGAGCTTGGCTCCATCCTCGTGACACTCCCCCTTTATATATTTATAGACACTTATAAGGTCACCCTTCAGTCTCCTCTTCTGCAAACTATAGAGACCCAGCTCCCTCAGTCTTTCCTCATAAGGGAGATGCTCCACTCCCTTAATCATCTTTGTTGCCCTGTGCTGGACTCTCTCCAGCAGCTCCCTGTCCTTCTTGAACTGAGGGGCCCAGAACTGGACACAATATTCCAGATGCGGTCTCACCAGGGCAGAGTAGAGGGGAAGGAGGACCTCTCTCGACCTACTAACCACCCCCCTTCTAATACGCCCCAGGATGACATTGGCCTTCTTAGCCACAAGGGCACAGTGTTGGCTCATGGTCATCCTGTCGTCCACTAGGACCCCCAGGTCCCTCTCCCCTACACTGCTCTCTAACAGGTCATTCCCCAACCTATACTGGAACCTGGGGTTGTTCCTGCCCAGATGCAGGACTCTACACTTTCCCTTGTTATATTTCATCAAGTTATTCCCTGCCCAAATCTCCAGCCTGTCCAGGTCTCGCTGGATGGCAGCACAGCCTTCTGGTGTGTCAGCCACTCCTCCCAGCTTAGTGTCATCAGCAAACTTGCTGATAGTACACTCAATTCCCTCATCTAAATCGTTGATGAATATATTAAATAATACTGGTCCCAGTACTGATCCTTGAGGCACTCCACTAGTTACAGGCCTCCAACTAGACTCCGCCCCATAGACTACAACTCTCTGGCTTCTCTCCTTCAGCCAGTTCGCAGTCCACCTCACTACCTGATCATCCAGTCCACACTTACTCAATTTAGCTGTGAGGATGCTGTGGGAGACTGTGTCAAATGCTTTGCTGAAGTCAAGGTAGACCACATCCACCGCTCTGCCATCATCCATCCACCGTGTTATTTCCTCATAAAAGGCTAAGAGATTGGTCAAACATGATTTCCCCCTGGTGAAGCCATGTTGACTGCCCCTCATAACCCTCTTATCCTTGATATGCCTTAAGATGGCACCAAGGATAAGGTGTTCCATCACTTTCCCAGGGATGGAGGTGAGGCTGACCGGTCTATAGTTACCCGGGTCCTCCTTCTTGCCCTTTTTGAAGACTGGAGTGACATTTGCTTTCCTCCAGTCCTCAGGAACCTCTCCCGTTTCCCAAGACTCAGTAAAGATGATGGAGAGCGGTCTAGCAATGACTTCCGCCAGTTCCCTCAGCACCTGCGGGTGCATCCCATCTGGACACATGGATTTATGGATGTCCAGATTGCTCAACTGGTCTCTAACCCATTCCTCATCGACTAAGGCAAACCGCTCCGTTGACCTGACTTCATCTAAGGTCTCAGGGGTACAGAGCTCTTCAGGACTGCCTGCAGCAGAGTAGACAGAGACAAAGAAGGCATTCAGTAACTCTGCCATCTCTGTATCTTCTGTCACCAGGGCACCCATCCTGTTCATCAGTGGGCCTACATTGCTCTGGTGTTAGTTTTGTCTGCCATGTATTTGAAAAAGCTCTTTTTGCTGTCCTTGACCCTTCTCGCCAGGTTTAATTCTAAGGATGCCTTAGTCATCCTACCTGCCTTCCTACATCCTCTAGCAGCAGCCTTATATTCCTCCCAAGTGGCCAGCCCCTCCTTCCATGACCTGTAAACTCTCCTCTTCCACTTGAGCATACCCAGCAATTCCCTATTTAGCCACGCAGGTCTCTTGGCCCTCTTCCTTGACTTCCTACGTGTCGGGATGCTCCGATCTTGAGCACGGAAAAAGCAATCCTTGAATGTCAACCAACTATCTTGGGCCCTTTACCTTCAAGCAGACTTGCCCATGGGATTTCTCCTAGCAATTGCTTGAAAAGGCCAAAGTTTGCCCTGCTAAAGTCCAGGGTTGATATTCTACTTGGTATTCTACTAGTCCTACCACACAAGATCCTGAATTCCACCATCTCGTGGTCACTGCACCAAGGCAGCCCTCAGCCCCTTACTGCTTCAACCAGATCCTCCTTGTTAGTGAAGATGAGATCCAGCAGCGCTCCTCTCCTGGTCGGCTCATCCACCATTTGTGGAGGAAGTTATCATCCATAAACTGGAGGAACCTCCTGGACAGCGGCTGGGTTGCCGAGTGGTCCCTCCAGCAAACATCAGGGAAGTTAAAATCCCCCACAAGGACCACGGCCTGTGACTGTGAGGCCGCTCTCAGCTGCCTGTAAAAGGCCTCGTCAACTTCCTCACCCTGATCTGGTGGTCTGTAACAGACACCTTGTCTTGGGTTCAGCAGTAGCAGTCATGTTTTTTCCTTTGTGTTAGCTGGTGCAGTGCTGTGTTTTGACTTCCAGCCTGAGAATAGTGTTGGTGAAGCCGATGTTTTCAGTTGTTGCTAAGTGATGTATACCCTGACCAAGGACTTTGTGAGGCTCATGCTCTGCCAGGGAGGAGGGGAAGCTGGGAGGAAGCAGGGACGGGGCGTCTGACCCGGGCTAGCCGGGGAGGTATTCCATACCACAGCACGTCATGCCCGGGGTGAGGGGTAACTGGGAGTTACCCGGAAGGACACGGGCTTCCGGGTGGAACTCGTTTTCTTGGCCGGTGGTATCGTATTCTTTTCCCTTGTTATTTTCCCTTATCATTGTTGTAGTTGATAGTAGCAGTGGTGATTTGTTGCTGGACTGTTCTTGTCTCAACCCGTAGGAGTTGCACTCTCTCGATCCTCCTCCCCGTTCCTCCGGGAGCGGGGAGGGAAGAACCCCGGTGCAGGGGGGGGAGGGACGACACGGACCTCGATTGTTGTCAGCTCGGCACCACTCACTGGGAATGAGTGAACAAGTTACCTGACTGGGTGTCCTGGGTTCAGCAGTAGCAGTCATGTTTTTCCTTTGTGTTAACTGGTGCAGTGCTGTGTTTTGACTTCTAGCTTGAGAACAGTGTTGGTGAAGCCGATGTTTTCGGTTGTTGCTAAGTGATGTTTACCCTGAACAAGGACTTTGTGAGGCTCATGCTCTGCCAGGGAGGAGGGGAAGCTGTGAGGAAGCAGAGACGGGGCGCCTGACCTGGGCTAGCCGGGGAGGTATTCCATACCACAGCACGTCATGCCCGTGGTGGGGGGGGTAACTGGGAGTTACCCGGAAGGACAGGGACTTCCGGGTGGAACTCGTTTTCTTGGCCGGTGGTATCGTATTCTCTTCCCTTGTTATTTTCCCTTATCATTGTTTTAGCTGATAGTAGCGGTGGTGATTTGTTGCTGGACCTGTTCTTGTCTCAACCCGTAGGAGTTGCACTCTCTCGATCCTCCTCCCGTTCCTCCGGGAGCGGGGGAAGGGGAAAGCCCCGGTGCAGGGGGGGAGACGGACATGGACCTCGATTGTTGTCAGCTCGGCACCACTCACTGGGAGTGAGTGAACAAGTTACCTGACTGGGTTTAAACCACGACACTGGGTTTAAACCACGACATTCTTTTTGGCGCCCAACGTGGGGCACGAGGGGTTGAGATAAGAACAGATCTGACTGGATTGATAGTCACTCGTCACAGTGCTGATTTATTGGCTCTCAAGGTTTTTCCTCTTGATCTCACAGTTTCAGTATATCGTATCTTACTTCCATCCGGTATTTGCTGTATTAGTGTTTTTCAAGTGTGGGGCTTGGGCTAAGGTTTTTGTCCCATTGTACTTTATGGTAATGACTTGTAATACAATAGAATCATTGATCATGAAACTGATCTGGCTTATGTTCCCAGTGTGGTCACCACCTTTATACTTTGGGAGGTATATGATGGAGGTGCTTAGCAGTTACACATCTTCTTTCTCCTTCTCAGGTGCTCAACCTGTGAAGGAGACATCCTTTTACCCTACTAGTCGTCCCGCCAGACCATTTACATTTGAGAGTTTTGAATTTTTTGAATGGCCTTTTAATGCTGTTGAGACTTGTTTGCTGATGGTGATGGGAATCACCACGCTAGCACGCATACAGAGTGTGTTTTGCCCACTACTGATTTTCAAGAGTTAAGCAGAGTCAGGTTTGGGTCTTGTCTGGGGTCAAACGACGATGTAGGAGGACTGAGAGATTTTCCCAGAGGCTGACAGCCATGAGTGGCAGGGTGTGTGGGATAGTATGGGCAAGTATCTAGGTCAGTGGGCCCCTCCAGTACTTTGGAATTTCACTACCGAACAACTGCAAAATCCAGAAGAATTAGTAAAACACTTAAATGAGGTATGTGGTCATTCTGGCCATACCAGAGATGGACAAATCATGGCAACGTGCTGGGGCTTGGCCTATGCTTACAGGGCCTTGTTCAACACTATCCAGCACCTTCAAAAGGAAAAGAATGTCGGCTGATCTGAGGGCAAAGCGACAGTCGCTACTCAAACTTTGGCTGCAATGAGCAGCACAGCTACCCCAGTGGCAAGTACAGCAGCTGCTCAAACTTCAACTGCAACAGACAGTGCGGTTACCCCAGCTCAAAGCACAGTAGCTACACCACCCCCAGCAACAAGTACAGTCGCTACTCAAACCACAGTGATAATCACTGCAGCCAAACCAGAGGACCAATTCGCACCAATATCAGTTGCCCCTGTACGCAAGCGAACAAGCAAAAAGGAGGCAAAAAGGGTGAAGCAAGATGAAGAACCAATGAATTCACCACCCGGTCCAGAATCTGATCAGGAGTCATCATCACATGACGAAGAAGAAGAAGAAGAGGTAACTTCTCGACCTCGGACCTCAACCGAGCTACGGAATATGCGAAAAGATTTTACCCGTCAACCAGGGGAGCACATCATCACCTGGTTACTCCGATGCTGAGACAATGGGGCCGATGGTCACGAACTAGAAGGTACAGAAGCCAAGCAGCTGGGATCACTTGCTAGAGAAGGGGGAATTGACAAAGCAATTGCAAGAGAGAAAAAGTCCCTCAGCCTTTGGAGGAGGCTCTTGGCAGCTGTGAAAGAAAGGTTTCCGGACAAGGACGATGTTATGAGTCGTTCGGCCAAGTGGACTACTATAGAAAAAGGCATCCAGTCTCGGAGGGAATCGGCCATCGTAGAGATGCTCTATCACATCAAGCCAAATAACGGGGATGCACCTATAGATCCAGATGAAGTTGAATGTACACGACCCATGTGGCGAAAACTTACACGGAATGCACCGTCATCATATGCCCATTCATTGGCAACAGTAACCTGGAATGACATAGTACCACTAACAGTGGATGAAATGGTTCATAAACTCCAAGAGTTCGAAGACAATCTCACCCCTTCCATCATCTCAGCTGTGAAAAAACTGTCCCAGGACCTCGACAAATTGAGGGACGATGTATCTGATTATCCAGCTCCTCACGTGTACCAACACACGTCTCAGCTATTAACAAAAGGCGTCCTATTGTTCAAGAGAGGAGATATAGGAGGTATATGCCACGGGGTACCCTATGGTTTTACCTGCTGGATCACGGAGAAGACATGACAAAGTGGGATGGAAAACCTACTTCAGCTTTGGAGGAACGGGTGAGTGAACTGAAGAGGGGAGCAAGGGCCAAGACTGATCGTCCCATGAGAGCTACGGCTTCAGTCTCTGGTGAGCAGTTTCCCAGATGGAATGGAAGAGCTGATTTTACTCCAGCTCCTGTGATAACGAAGAATAATACCTTTCACCACGACTTAAGCGTCCAATGCTGTGACGACCATTAGAGGGGCCTTGCCTCCAGCCAGGTGGAGGTAGGGGACAATCGGATTTACTGGACTGTGTGGATCAGATGGCCTGGCACATCAGTCCCACAGAAGTATAAGGCTCTAGTAGATACCGGTGCACAGTGTACCCTGATGCCATCAAGCTGTCAAGGGGTGGAACCCATCTATATTTCTGGAGTAACAGGAGGATCCCAAGAGTTGACTGTGCTGGAGGCTGAAATCAGCCTGACTGGGAGGGAATGGCAAAAGCACCCTATTGTGACTGGTCAGGAGGCTCCATGCGTCCTCGGCATAGACTACCTCAAGAGAGGGTACTTCAAAGACCCAAAAGGGTACCGGTGGGCTTTTGGTATTGCTGCTTTGGAGACTGAGGAAATTGAGCAGCTGTCCACCTTGCCTGGTCTCTCAGAAGATCCCTCTGCTGTGGGGTTGCTGAAAGTTGAAGAACTGCGGTTGCCTGCTGTGTAATGCTTTTATAGCCCATCAACTAGATGTCTCCAGGTCACCAGTGACTGGCCCTGACTTCCCTCCAGCCATCATCCCAACAGAGAATGAACTTTGAACATCATGGACCGAATGGACTCGGCAGCATTATAGGGACTGGTCCATGCACTAAGAAAATTATTATTTCCTCTTGGTCTGTATGTATATGGATGTATATATGTGGCAGAGCGATGGTGTATTGAAAATGTGGGATCTGAGCACAACGTGAATGGTATGGAATAAGGGGTGGATAACGTCCTGGGTTCAGCAGTAGCAGTCATGTTTTTTCCTTTGTGTTAGCTGGTGCAGTGCTGTGTTTTGACTTCCAGCCTGAGAACAGTGTTGGTGAAGCCGATGTTTTCAGTTGTTGCTAAGTGATGTTTACCCTGACCAAGGACTTTCTGAGGCTCATGCTCTGCCAGGGAGGAGGGGAAGCTGGGAGGAAGCAGGGACGGAGCGTCTGACCCGGGCTAGCTGGGGAGGTATTCCATACCACAGCACGTCATGCCCGGGGTGAGGGGTAACTGGGAGTTACCCGGAAGGACACAGGCTTCCGGGTGGAACTAGTTTTCTTGGCTGGTGGTATCGTATTCTCTTCCCTTGTTATTTTCCCTTATCATTGTTGTAGTTGATAGTAGCGGTGGTGATTTGTTGCTGGACTGCTCTTGTCTCAACCCGTAGGAGGTGCACTCTCTCGATCCTCCTCCCCGTTCCTCCGGGAGCGGGGAAGGGGAGAGCCCCGGTGGGGGGGGGGGGGGGGGGGGACACGGACCTCGATTGTTGTCAGCTCGGCACCACTCACTGGGAGTGAGTGAACAAGTTACCTAGTTACCTGACTGCATTTAAACCACGACACACCTACAACAGTATCCCCCCTGCCAGCCTGCCCCTTAATTCTCACCCACAGACTCTCAACTCACTTGTCATCTGTCCCTGGACAGAACTCGGTGCATTGTAGTTGCTCCCGCACATAAAGAGCAACCCCACCACCCTTCCTGGCTGGCCTGTCTTTTCTGAAAAGGACATAGCCCTCCATGACTATATTCCAGTCATGTGAGCTGTCCCACCACGTCTCTGTAATTGCCACCAGATCATAGTCTCCTGACTTAACACAGGTTTCCAACTCCTCCTGCTTATTTCCCATGCTGCGCGCATTGGTGTACAGACATTCCAGGGAGCGAGCTGAGCACACCGATTTCACCCTAGGATTATAGAAGGCCTCCCAGTCTTCATTAAATCTAGAGCGCTGCCCCACTGGGGCAAGCCCAGCTACAACCCCATCCCCCTTCGAATCTAGTTTAAAGCTCTCCAAATGAGCCCTGCTAATTCGTGCCCCAGCATCCTTTTGCCTCTGTGAGACAAACCTTTCCCACTTGTCATTGTCCAGACTGGTGCCCTATAAAACCAGCTGTTATCAAAGAATCCAAAACCCTGCCTGTAGCACCAGTCTCGAAGCCAATTGTTTATGAACTGAATCTTCCCATTCCTTCCCACATCATCAGTGGAAGATGGAAGGAGTGAGGAGAAGATTACTTGAGCCCCAGACTCTTTCACCATCCGCCCCAAGGCCCTGTAGTCTTTCTTCATCCCCCTCAGACTGCGGGAAGCAGCTTCCTCCCCACCTGTCTGGAAGATCAGCAGCGGGTAGTAGTCTGTCGGGTGCCCCAGGTTGGGGAGCGCCCTGGTGATATCCCTGATCCGGGCTCCAGGCAGACTACACACTTCCCTATGATGAGGGTCAACTCTGCATATCGGGCCCTCTGTTCCTCTCAGAAGGGAATCCCCTACTACAATGACCCTTCTTTCTTTCTTAACAGAGGCAGTCTTGAGGTGCAAAGTTGACCCCTTTTCCTATGTGGCCTTGTGGGCTGGCCTTGCCCCACATTCTCACCTACCTCTCCTTCAAGATCCAGGGCCTTGAACCTATTACGGAGGGACACCTGGGGAAGCAGGGCAGGAAGGGGGGAGGGTTTCCCACGATGTCAAACAGGAACTCGCTTCCAACCCTCGTCGTCTTTTTGCTCCCCTACATCTGTGCAACAGCTACAGGGCAGGGGCTGTCTCGGGCCATCCCCCTCTGTGCTAGAAGGCAGGGGGTCCTTCCCCTTTTGGGGGATATCTCCCTGGAACCGTTCCGACTGGCACACCAGGGAGTTACTCCACCAGTCGATCTCCCTTTCACACTCCCTGATAGTCCTCAGTGTCTCAACCTCCTCCTTAAGTCTTGCCACCAGGCTAAGCAGATCTTCTACCTGCTCACACCTCACACAGGTGAAATGCTGTCCTCCCTCCCCTGGCAGCAGCAAGCTCTGGCACTCGCTGCACCCAGAGACCTGAACAGCCACGGTTTGGGACGGGGTCGCTGCCCTCTCAAAGGCTTTTTCAAGGCAAGCAGCAGGGGAGTGGTCACCGTCACCGTGGGAACGCCCCCCGCCACGTCAGCCTCTCTCTCGCAAGGGCTGCTGGGGCTTCGGGGATCGGGAGATGTCGGGAATCGCGATGTATCTGCGCTATCCCCTCTGATTTTCCTAATTTCCGTTGACCCTCGCGGTCGCTGAAGCGTGCCGGCTGTGGCTCTAGCTAGGCTAGCTCCGATCAGCTGACAGGTGGGAGGGGGAGTTGCTAATTATGTTAGGGATAGGCGGGAGAGTATGGAACACTGTCTGGGGACAGGTGAGCAGTCAATAGAGAGTTTGTGGGTCAGGGTTAAATTGAGAACAGCTATGTGAGACATTACTGTGGGGATCTGATACAGACCACCTGATCAATAGGAACCTGGGGATGAAGCACTCTATAGACAGATAGGAAAAGACTCATGTTTATGGGCCCTTATTCTCATGGGAGACTTTAACCACCCTGACATCTGTTGGAGTGACGGTACGGCCTGGCAATCCAGGAGGTTCCTTGATTGTGTGGAAGACAACTTCCTTCTGCAAGTAATAGAGGAGCTGATAAGGAGAGGTGCCATGCTTGACCTCATGCTCACCAACAGGGAAGGGCTCATTGGAAATGTGACGCTCCAGCCTTGGATGCAGCAATCACGAGATGGTCAAATTTGAGAACCTCAGGACAGTGAGAAGAGCATGTAGCAAGCTCATTGCCCTGGACTTCAAGAGAGCAGACTTTGGCCTCTTCAGGAACCTGCTTAGTATGGTTCCATGGGATATAGCCCTAGAGGGCAGGGGGGCCCAAGACTGTTGCATCACAACTAGAAGGAAGTGCAGCAGGAGGGCCAGGAGACCTCCTTTGGTGGATAATGAGCTGCTGAGGAAAATTCAAAGGAAAAAAGAGGCTTATAAAAGGTGGAAGCAAGGACAGGCAGCCTGGGAAGAATACAGGGATGTTGTCCAGGAAGCTAGGGACCAGGTTAGGAAAGCTAAGGCCCAGTTAGAATTAAACTTGGCTAGGGATGTTAAGGATAACAGGAAGGGATTACACAGGTACGTAGCAAATAAAAGACAGATTAGGGACAATGTAGGCCCTCTCAAGAAGCTATCGGGAGAACTGGATACACAGGATTTGGAGAAGGCTGAGGTTCTGAATGACTTCTTTGCCTCTGTTTTCACTGTCAAATGCTCTGACCGCACCACCCAAGTCTTGGAAGGCATACGCAGGGACTGTGAGAATGAAGACCTTGGGCCCACTGTAGGAAAGGTTCTGGTTCGAGACCATCTTAAAAACCTAAATGTACAGAAGCCCATGGGACCTGATGAAATCCATCCGCGGGTCCTGATACAGGGTTAACCAATGTACAGGGGGGTTGTACAGGGGGGTTTTACAAGGGGGTTAGAGGAATTCGCTTGCTTAAACAAAAGTATTGTCTGTACCTATCATGCCTACTAAGCAGAACAAAGGCACCAACCATTGATAAGGAAAAGCAGACCCCTGGTTCTATTGACAAGGTAAAGCAGAGGCCTGATTCTACTGATAAGCAGCTATTGATAAGGAAAAGCAGACACCTGAAGGGGGAGATGAAGATGGTTTATGGCTGGGACACCGACCAAACCCTAAGGCCATAGGTGAAGACTAAAAGGTGAAAAGTTCAAGAAGAGGAAGACTCAGTTACTTCATCTTGAGACCCATGCCCATGACCAGAGGGGGCACTGCGCAGGCTCAAAGGACGTAGGCATAGGCGTATTGTGCAACCTTATGAATATATATAACTTTAGAGAATAAATGTAGAGCGAAACAACACTGAGGCACGCATGACTTTGAGGAATTATCCCCGTGGGTCTCAGCCCTGAATAAAAAGCATACCTACTTTACAACTTTAACGAGTTGTGGAGTCAATCTACGCATCAGTCCTGAAGGAGCTGGCAAATGAAGTTGCTAAACCACTGTCCATCATATTTGAAAAATCATGGAAGTCAGCTGAAGATCCCAATGGGATATTCCCCAAAAGGGAAATATAACCCCCATTTTCAAGAAGGGGAAAATGGAAGACCCAGGGTATTACAGACCAGTCAGTCTCACCTCTGTGCCTGGCAAAATATTGGAGCAGATTCTCCTGGAAGGCATGCTAAGGCACATGAAAAACAACAAGGTGGTTGGTGACAGCCATCCTGGCTTCACTATGGGGAAGTCCTGCCTGAACAATTTGGTGGCCTTCTATGATGGGCCTAAGGAACTGATGGACAGGGGTAGAGCACTTGATGTCATCTATCTGGACTTGTGCTTAGAGTTTGACCCTGTCCCACACGACATCCTTGTCTCTAAATTGGAGAGACATCGATTTGATAGGTGGACCACTCAGTGGATAAAGAACTGGCTGGATGGCCGCACACAAAGAGTTGTGGTCAGTGGCTCAATATCCAGCTTGAGACCAGTAACGAGTGGTGTCCCTCAGGGATGGGTGTTGGGACCGGTCTTGTTTGACATCTTTATCACTGACATGGACAGGGATTGAGTGCGCCCTCAGAAAGTTTGCCGATGACACCAAGCTGTGTGGTTCGGTTGATAAGCTGGAGGGAAGGAATGCCATCCAGAGGGACCTTGACACACTTGTGAGGTGGGCTGATGCCAACCTCATGAAGTTTAACCATGACAAGTGCAAGTTCCTACACCTGAGTCAGAGCAATCCCAGGCACAGCTACAGGTTGCTCAGAGAAGAGATTCAGAGCAACCCTGAGGAGAAGGACTTGGGGGTGTTGTTTGATGCAAAACTTAACATGAGGCAGCAGTGCGCAGTTGCATCCCAGAAAGCGAGCCATATCCTGGGCTGCATCAAAAGGATCGTGACCAACAGGTCAAAGGAGGTGATTCTGCCCCTCTACTCTGCTCTCGTGGGACCTCACTTGGAGTATTGTGTACAGTTCTAGTGTCCTCAACATAAAAAGGACATGGAACTGTTGGAACAAGTCCAGAGGAGGCCCACGAGGATGATGGGGGGCTGGAGCACCTCCCGTGTGAAGATAGACTGAGAAAGTTGGGGCTGCTCAGCCTGGAGAAGAGAAGGCTGCATGGAGACCTCATAGCAGCCTTCCAGTATCTGAAGGGGGCCTATAGGGATGCTGAGGAGGGACTCTTCATTAGGGACTGTAGTGACAGGACAAGGGGGAACGGGTTAAAACTTAAACAGGGGAGGTTTAGATTGGATATAAGGAGGAAATTCTTTCCTGTTAGGGTGGTGAGGCACTGGAATATGTTGCCCAAGGAGGTTGTGAATGCTCCATCCCTTGTGATGTTCAAGGCCAGGTTGGATGAGTCCTTGGGTGGCATGGTTTAGTGTGAGGTTTCCCTGCCTATGGCAGGTGGGTTGGACCTAGATGATCTTAAGGTCCTTTCCAACCCTAACTATTCTATGATTCTATGATCACTGCTTTGGCCCTGCTGGCTATGCTGTTTCTGATACTGGCCAGTATGCTGTTGTCCTTCTTGGCTGTGTGGGAACAAGCTGTCTCATGATAAGTTCTGTCAATCAGCACCCCTAGGTCCTTTTTCACCGGGCAGCTTTCCAGCCACTCTTCCACAAACCTGGAGCATTGCATGGGCTTGTTTTGGCTCAAATGCAGTACCCAGAACTTTGCTTTGTTGAACATCATATCACTGGCCACAGTCCATTGATCCAGCTTGTCCAGATCCCACTGCAGAGCCTTCTTATCCTTCAGCAGATCAGCATTCCTACCCAATTTCTTGTTGTTGCATTCCTACCCAACTTGTGTTGTTCGCAAATGGATGGTGGAGGGCTGCCTCCAGCCATGTGAAGCCTGCCTGCAGGGAAGTATAGCAGCCCTGTCTACTGCCACCACATCTTCCTACCCACAGTCGCAGCCCAACCGGGCATGTGACAGGCAGTGCCAGTTTGTCACCCTCCCTGGTCTTGTGGGAGGATGCTGCTGGGGTGAACAGGCAGCCTGCCCACGGGCACCGGCTGCAGAGCCCAGGGCTGGGAGGCTGTTGGAAAATCTGGGAACAACCAGGCTGACGTGTCACTCTGCTCCCCCTCTTCCCAGGGGGCATTTAGTGGCGGGGAAGACCAGATAACTGGCAGCTGCTGGGGCTTGGGGATGGGACAGTCATGGATGAGACTTGATTTTAAGGTTCAGGAGAGCACGGGACTTGGGACATTTGCATCAAAACCCCTACAGCCATTTTATCCTTTTGTTCCCAGTTCTTTCTTCTTACAAGTATGTGGCTGAACTTCACTTCTATGTCAAATGATTCATACAGGCCGCATCAAGTTTTCACTCACAAATATTCTTGGGCTGCTTTCAAAGCACTCAGCCCCACTTCAACATGGCATACACTGTGTGGTTTGTGCCACCCTTTGTAGAACTGGCTCTCAAAATAGTTCATAATATTAAGACAGGAGTTGGGCTTTTCCAGATCACTTGGTATTGACCTAACCTGATTCACTCCAGGCTTGGTGGTAGATTGTTATCAACAGGGAACAATGAATGCTCCTGAAAATCCCCTCGCTTGGACATGACAATAGAGAAAATAGACTTTTCAGGATACATTATTATGGGCTTGTTAAAAATTCTCACCTGCGTGTCTTAAAAAATATATCTGCTCAGGTAATTAAATGGCTGTCCTGGGTTCAGCAGTAGCAGTCATTTTTCCCTTTCTTAGCAGCTGGTGCAGTGCTGTGTTTTTGACTTTCAGCCTGGGAACAGCGATGACAGCACCAGTGTTTTTAGTTGTTGATAAGTAATGTGCACACTGACCAAGGACTTTCTCAGCTCTGCCTGGGAGGAGGGGAAGCTGGCAGGAAGCAGAGACAGGACACCTGACCCAAACTAGCCAAAGGGGTATTCCATACTACAGCACGTCACGCCCACTATATAAACTGGGGGCAGTTACCCAGAAGGGCTAGATCACTGCTTGGGTCGGGCTGGGTATCAGTTGGCGGGTGGTGAGCAGTTGTACTCTCTTCCCTTGTTATTTCCCTCATCATTATTATTATTGGTGGTAGCAGTAGTGGTTTTGTGTTATACCTTAGTTACTGGACTGTTCTTATCTCAAGCCGTGGGAGTTACATTCTTTTGATTCACCTCCCTATCCCTCCGGGAGCAGGGGGAGGAAGGGGGGGGAGTGCGCGAGCGGCTGCATGGTTTTGTGTTGCTGGCTGGGCTTAAACCATGACAATGGCATCCACATGAACAGTCTTGTCACTATCCAAATGAATAAATTGTATTGATTTATACTATAATAAATTTATAGAATGAATTAGAGCTGTAAAATGCATCCAGCTGTGTGATCAGCTACCTCTTCAGAGTATTTCCTGGCTGATTTTGCGTGTTGTTTTAGCTTTTC
Organism: Pezoporus flaviventris; assembly: GCF_033815535.1. NCBI lineage: Eukaryota > Metazoa > Chordata > Aves > Psittaciformes > Psittacidae > Pezoporus > Pezoporus flaviventris. The sequence continues at coordinate 70,596 of NW_026892668.1, read as the reverse complement.
AAGAGTCATGAACAGGAGACAATACAGCTGTTACCCTTGGTCCTAACATGATGAAGTGCTGAGAACCCGTTGAGCAGGCTGGGCCACTCCAACCATTTCCTAGAACCCTGCCTGCCCCTTAATTTTCTGTGCCACCGTCCTTTTTCAGATGGCTTAGCTCACTTGCTCGTTCTTGACAGACCCAAACACACAGAGGCTGGCTTCCAGACCCTCAGCTCAGGGATAGACAATACACACTCACATCTCCATAGATAAAAATTGTCAAGCTTTCAACCTCCCTTTGAGTTGACATATTCAGGGTAATAGGTAAAGCTGGAAATGCATTTCCAGCCCATGTTTCCCTACCAGAAGAAAGCTCTGCATCGTTGTTTCCTATTCCTTGCAAGCCACAGCATTCCATAATGAGGCCATTGATGGAGTGGTATGTTCTTTTGTCCCTGCCAAAACCCTGCTCCCTCCTATTCAGCTCCAGAAGATGTGAAGCCCTGGTGCTGCCAAGTGGCCTTTCAGCTGCCAAAGGAAAAGGAGCTATTCAAACAAGTGAAAGAGCTGGGGTGCCAGGCTCCATTCCCAACTCAAAGCCTGCAGATACAATACCCACCAGCTGGACCACTTGGCTCTGAGCAGTTCCTGTGCCCATCCCAGGGTGAAAGCTGTGAGCTCCACCATTTCTGGTCCACATTATTGCTGCCTCAGTTAGCCCATGTCATAAAGCTGCCGCACTGATCCTTCTCAAGGCACACCATGGCCTGTGCTCGCTAGTCCTTGATTTGTTGTTCAATTACTTTCTGCAATGCCAGCTTCCTATCTCTCCCCTCCTCATTTCCCACACCAAGGAGAAAAGCCTCATGCTGTGCCTTTCATGTCCCTCATTTTGTCAGAGGGCAGCATGTTTGAAGTCATCTTTTTTGCCTCCATTTCAAATTCTGTTTGGTCAGAAATGAGAGGAGACTATTGACTTTCAGTATAAATATTTCAAGCATCATATGAGTAGCTCTTCTCTAACACTGCTCAGTCAGCAATGCAGTGGGTGTAAACCAGCATCACTCCACTGCTGCTCTGCACCAATTTATAACAGATGAAGATGGCATTTGATTTTGGCTGCATCCCAATCCACTTCTCTCATACATCCTTCCATCTCTTCATTTTTTAGAACTGACATTAAGTATTTAGAGCATAAAATGACTAATTTGCATCTCTGCAGCTGCTACATTGAAGCCATTTGGGAATTGATGAAGTTATTTGCCACCTACAGCCCAGTGAGTTTGATAAAGAGATGGGAGGTTTCCCTGGTGCTTCTAACTTGGTGCAAACTGCTTATTTACCCTGGGGCCACCACTGTGCCAAGGGCTGGGATGCAGCTGCCACTGTGGTTAAACACAGGGGCTATCAAACAGCTCAGTTACCACATGCAACAATTTAGGATGGGAGGTGAAACTATTGCTTCTCCAAATGAATAATACCAAGTTATCTGTTTCAGCTCAAGCTGCTCCAGCACTTTTGGCATTTCTAGAGCTCATGGACACCGCAAGGAATATTTAAGGAGGCAAAAAGCAATCTGCACATGTTGGAAGTCAGCCACAGTGCTGCTGTAAATGCTTCTTTGCTCCCACAAAAAATATGCCACTGGATCTTAAAAGGTTATGGATGCTCAGATGCTCTTCTCCAGCCAACACTAGGCTCCTCACACCAAAGACAAAAGCAAGCCAGCTCTGAGCCAGGGAAGGATGCTGTGTGCTTGACAGCGCTGCATCCCTCCTCTAATACTCTTTCTCCCTGGAAAGCCTGACTAAGCAATCTGTCCTTGCATGCGCTGATTCTGGCTTGGCCTGTGTTTTGACTCATTCTTCAGCTCCACACAAAGCTCTTCTGCTCTCTGGCTGGACTAGGAATAATCTGGCTGCATCTGTAGTTAATGTTCTGCTGAAGTCCCAAGAGATGAGTCTCTCTTTCCTCTAGAGTCTCAGCTGAAGAGGTCATGGTTTATGGCAGGCGATGTTGTGTCAACCCAATTTCTGTTTATTGTGATGGGTCTGGTGAGTCTTGCCTTCAAAATCCATCTGCAAGCTTTGCACATTGCTGGATCATTGATAACACACTCTTAAGGCACCATTCTCTGCAACAAGCAGCCTTCTAGGATGTGGTGTCAGGTGCTGGTCCCCTTTGCCCAACTTCCATGTGCTGGACCTAGCTTTGCTTCCTCTGTGGGAGTGCTAATTCTCCTCTTTTCACTCTTAGTCATTCTGCTTTCACCTGCCCATCCATTCTCAAACCAGAGTTTGTGTGATGTGATATCTCATGGCACCTCAGCAAGTTTTTTTTCCTCTTCTTCATTTCTGTGAGAAGCTGTACAAAACCCCCTCCAAAATTAGGAGCTTGTCAAACTAGTGAAAAAAAAAAAAACCCATGCATAACCTACACCACCAAACTCTCCATCCTACCCCACTAGGCCAGCCTGATGGGCTTGCAATTTAAGGAGCTTTTCCATTTAAAATGAACTGTGCTCATCTTCCAGCTGGGGTAATGAACAGTGGCAGGGTTATTTTGTGTACGTAAATATTTCCCTGCTGCTGTGAAGAGCCTGTTTTTTCCCTTTCTATGGAATGAAGATGGCTGCTCTGCCAGCTCGCCATGTAAATTTAATAGCATTCCAAAAACTCTGTCCTACATAAATATGAATGTATTCCATCCAAGAGGAAGCTGTTATTGAAGGACCTGCATTGCTAAATCATTCAGAAAGTTACTGTTTGAAGTGCTTGCAGTCAACACTGTCTTGGCTATTACAGCTCAAAAAATGGGAGGGAAAAGATGAGTGGGGATCATGGAAACCTCTTTAAGTGAAGGTGCTTATGTGCCAAGATCATTTGTATAAACAGGCCACTGCCAACCAGTAGGTCTTGCCCCAGGAGGACAGGCCAGCTTCAAGCAGCTCTACAAATTATTCACTGTCAATTGCTTTCTTGCTGCTGCCCTGACTTATTTACACTCCAAAAGATATCTGAAGTGTGTTTACTTAAGAAAGATGAATCCAGAGACTCTGGGAGAGGAGATTTCCAAAGGAATCTAGCCCTGACACCATGCAATTCATTTAACTCATTAACCCCTCCACATGAGGAAGAGGTGGGATCACACTAAGTGCTTCTGCATTATGATTTACTGCACTGCATCAGAAAATCCTGATTTGATGGAAGCTGAAGGTTAAAAGGCATTTCTTTGCTTTTTCTTACTCCTCAGTGTCATGCTGGAAGATGGAGCAATATTGTGGGGGTGGGAAAGATTGAGGGAATGACAGTTTCTGTGCCTAGACACCAACTGCACAGTGCAAATGGAAAGAGCTTCACGGTTGCTGAAGGATGTGCGATCCCCTGATGTGAACATCTTTTACCAAATTCAAACATTTCAACCCTCCTTTAGCACCTTCTCTAAACAGTTTTGTTTCATCAGAACATGAAAGCACTCAAATGCTCATCTTCAACCCTGTTAAGAAATGTAGTTCTGGGTACTGCACAGACTCAGAGAAGGCACAAGGCCCAAAGAGAGACCTTGCACAGGCACTGCACCTTCTTACTAAGCTTGTAAATCAGCAGCTGACTGGGTTTCTAAGCTGTTTTCAGTCATGTAATTGATGATGCAACTGTATATATCTGCATCTCTCCTCTACTCTTTACTGATTCACCTGCTCCTCAAGCAAATGTTTAAAATTAATTTGCTTTTTTTTACACCTGGAAATTGCAGAAGCAAAGGAACTGCCTGTGCAAGTGCTGTGTTTTAAGATGTGAGTCCAATCTTTGGGAGTGCATAATTAGGCAGATGTTTATCTGTCTATAATGAGTTGGATTCATACTCCAGTTAGCTATAAGGGATAAACCTTTACACCCTGTAAAAGTGTCTTTTAGGTGCATGTGCTTTACAACCAGTAATCCTGACATGCGTTTCAGAGATGACCATCATTCTCCTCATTTGGGTACAAGGACTGATGCCTGGAGCAGCCTGTGTCTCTTGGGTTACCATGGGGTGACAATGCTGTATCATTTTGTTGTAGATCCAGTTCCGGATAAGAAGTGGTTATCTTCCTGTTGCTTTGTTCTTCCACATGATGCTGTTCAGCACCTTGTAACGCCAAAGGTTAGGACCCTATCATCTTGTTGCCACTGAAGCTCAGCTGCATGTAGAATTAATGTGAAGTGCTCCCTCCCAGTGCTGCCACCTTTGACACCTCCTGGCCTGTCGCTGCTCTGGCACCATAGCATCACATATATTAATTTTTCCAATGAGTTAGATACATCTTTCACTGCTCAGTGTTCATAGTTTTGATTTTTGGCAACAGGCTTTCACATTCAGCTACTCTTCATGGGTTGCAACATAGCAAAGCTATTAAAAATACAATTTAATTTTGTTCTCGTTACTGATAAGTCCAGTGGGAATTCTCACTTAATCAAACTTTAATGTTTTCCCTGTAATTTTCAGAAAAATCAGTAATTGTTCTGATAATTAATTTTTCAGATGATGTATCAAAGGAATAATACCATGCATGGGATAAGCAACAGTCTGCCTCTGGAAGCCCAAACATCTGAAATGGAAAATTCTGCAGAATTTAGATAAAGATTTGAATATAGTGCTGTGGCGCTAAGAATAGACCACATTATTTATATCATCAAAGGAAGTGATTGAATTCACAGAGATCTTCAGAGAGTAAAGATGCTCAGACAGTTATGCATAGGAATTGTGTTCATGGAGCTGAAGTGGAAAGCTACTGACGTCTCAGCATAGGCATGCTGCTCTCAGATGTCATTTCAGGCAGAACAGAAATGACAGGTTTCCCCTCCTGAAAGACACACTCAGAGTACCTTCCAAGTACCCAAGTAGGGAGTGGGGAGTAACTTGCCCATTGCAGAGATCCCTTGTGCCCCGCCGGGTATGTCTCCACAGCACTGAAGTCCCCTTATGCAGTGTATGTATGTATATCCCTTGTCTCCAACAGAGATTCATTAGTGTTTCCCCACTGAATTATTCTCCAGGTCCAGTCCTTAGAAGTTGATTTCTGACTAGATCAGAGAATTAAATGCAACAGCTAGTGGGAAAACCTCAAAACATCCTTTTAATTAAAGCTAAAATAAAATAGAGCTCTCATAGCCATAAGAGATGACTGCATCCTCTGAAGTTCACATACTTAAAGAACTCTGCCCCTCTCTCCTGGGACCGTGACAGCAACACTCAGTTTTCCCCCAATTTCAGATGCTTTCAAGCTCAGAAGCATTTCCAGAAGCACAATAAATGCCTGCTTTCAGTCCTTGTTTAATTATTCTCTCTTTCCTCCAAAGTATGTTTCTAGTCTCTTCACTGACACTTTCCACTTTCCCCTCTTGTTCCCCACTTCTCTGATCGAAGATGAACATCTCCAATCCTGAGAAGTATATAGATGGAGAGGTCCTGTTTCCTCTCTCTCACAGTTTGCACCTCCAGTGGCTTTGGTGAAATTGCTCCTGTTCACATTCAAATACAAGAGAGGAGAAGCAGAGACCATGAGGTTTCTCCTCCTGTGTTTGTGTGATACTTTCTTCCATCAAGTCAAGACAACAGGAGTGTGTGAGAAGGTTGGAGCATGCCCATTCACAGGACTAGGAGACATGCTTGGTAAGAAGCATGCCTGCAGCCTGCTAAGAGAGGCTCAGGTGCCAGATGGAAGATCTGCTCTCCTAGGAGAGTGTGTGCCAACCACATCCTGCATCCAGGACTCTCCTCTCCAGAGGAGGGGAGCAGGGGCTGTTTTCACACTGCCTACGTGGGTGCCTGGCCTGGCACCAGACTCTCCAAGGAACTGTAGTGAACACTTGCAAAGAAGATGATCACTCATCAATTTGGGTGCAAGGAAGAGATGATGTTCATGCTAGTTCAGGCTTCTTTTTTCTTATTTGACATTACATGTCTATTTGGCCTTGCCAGTCCTGTGTCCATCAGAGCCAACTGGATGCTAGGGTTTCTCCTCTGTACCATGACAAGAAGTTATACTGTTTTTTGCAAAGCAAATGTGCCAACAGATTTTGGCAGGTGGTTCTCTCCATGCAACATAGATAGTATTAAGTTCTCTCACTTAAGCAGTATCACATGTTTACATTAGAGTAATGATAAAATATCCTCTTTTAATTTTTCCATTAATTTTAATTTTCCTCTCACTTCCACTTATCATCTAAGTGTTGCTATAGCTATGTAGCAAAAATTAAGATATTCAAACTGTTCTGTTCAGCTTTTCACTGTCAAAAACTCCAGCAGAACCACTTTCCCGGAAAACTATGGAATTTTGAGAAAGCTGCATTTTTAGACAGAAAATTACTTCCAGAAAAATAAATAAAGCTGAATATAGTGCATATGCTGGCATCAGCTCAGCTCCCTCCATCTAGGGGAAGGGGAATTGTTTTTAAATTCATTCACTTGAATGTGCAGGAAAAACGGTTCTGATTTGTTCTGATGATTAAAATGTCCAAAAATATCAGTCTCTTGTCCATCATTCAGAGCATGTCTGTGTCAGACAGAAAGATGAAGGGAAGTTTATCCTTGAACAGTGACAAAAGACCAAGAGACTGGCCACCTCCAGCTGCAAGTGCCACTTGCCACTGCTGGCCTAGGTGGCAATTTCCACCCTACACACACAGCTACATCAGGGTTAAAGGGCTACAGAGTTGTGGACACACTCATCTGCAGACCCATAAATATGTAGGTAATAGCTCCTTCTGATAAAAGACCAGAAATTCCATGCTAAATGATCCATGATGCATCTTTTGCTGATAGCATGCATTTAGTATAAACAAGTATCTCAGGTACTCTTGTCCTGATGGTAAATAACCCAGCTGTCATTGTTTAAGCCCAGCGGTAACTCAGAACCATGCAGCCACTCACTCATATTGTTCTCAGGCTAAAGTAAAAAACACAGCACTGCATCAGCTACTAAGAAGGAGAAAAATGACTGCTACAGCTGAACCCAGGACAGTATCCACCCCTTATTCCATGCCATTCATGTCATGCTCAGATCCCTTATTTTAAAATGTGCTATCTCTTTTTGTCTCATATATATGTGTATATATATGTGTGTGTGTATGCACACACACACACACACAGATACCATTCCTTAGTCCATGGACCATCCTTATGAAGTTCACGGAGTTCATTCAGTCCATGATGTCAGGCTTTATCTGTCATAACAGTCTTTCAGGGCAGGAGAGACAGTGTATGCTGTTGGATGTTGCCTGCTGATGACACCACCTATCTCATCTGGTCACTGCTGAGCTCATCTGGTTTCATCAAAGTTCAGTCTTTGTTGGCATAATGATTGGAGGGAAGTCAGGGTCAGTCGATGGTGACCTGAGGACAGTTCTGCTGCTGCTGGCTTTTCCCATGACTTTACTCTCCGCTGATGATCCTGACAGCACATATCCTCTTTTCAAAGCCTAGAGTGGTGGAGGTGGGCATCTAGCTGATGGACTATAGAAATGTTAATATAACTAGCAACAGCATATAATTGAGTTCATTGGCTGTTTTCCCTCCACATTAAATCCCCTGGAGGTGCACACCAGAATTCCCCATCTTCCTACATTACCCACCAAGTATACCCAGGTCCCCGAGCAAAAGCAATCCCACAAGTGGGTTTACCTTTATCTGAAGCAGGAATAACCCAGACTGTCTTCCCCAACAAATTCTTTATGTGCACCACAGGAACTTTATCCCCTTCTACAGGATGTAAAAGTTCTTGGTATGAGCCAGCCCTGCTGGCAGATCTGGTGTTAAACAACCAGGTGGCTTTTGGTAAATGTGTATCCTAATGTTTGAAAGTCCCACCACCCATTGCTCTCAGTGTAGTTTTTAACAGCCCATTGTACCGCTCAATTTTCCCAGAGGCTGGTGCGTGGTAGGAGATGTGATATACCCACTCAATGCCATGCTCTTTGGCCCAAGTTTCTATAAGGTTGAGTCCCACTGTCTGACTCAATTCTCTCTGCGGTGCCGTGTTGCCAAAAAATCTGTTTCTCAAGGCCCAGGACAGTGTTCTGAGCAGTGGCGTGGGGCACAGCATATGTTTCCAGCCATCCAGAGGTTGCTTCCACCATGGTAAGAACATAGCACTTGCCTTGGTGGGAGTGTGATATAGTCAATCTGCCAGGCCTCCCCATATTTGTACTTCAGCCATCATCCTCCATACCAAAGAGGCTTTAACTGCTTGGCTTGCTTAACTGAAGCACATGTTTCACATTCGTGAATAACCTGGTCAATAGTTTCCATTATTAAGTCCACCCCTCAGACACGAACCCATCTATGTTTTCATCTCTGCCTTGATGGCCTGAGGTGTCATGGGCACACCGGGCTAATATTAATTCACCCTTATGTTGTCAATCTAAGCAGCCTTATTCACTTTTTGGTTGTTCTGGTGTTCCTCAGTGGTCCGACTCTTGGGTATGTGAGCATCTACATGGCGTACCTTCACCATCAGGTTCGGCACTTGGGTAGCGTTATCCTGCCACAGTGCAGCAGCCCAGATGGGTTTACCTCTGCGTTGCCAGTTGCTCTGCTTCCATTGCTGCAACCACCCCCACAGGGCATTTGCCACAATCCATGAGTCAGTATAGAGATAAAATACTGGCCACTTTTCTCATTCAGCAATGTCCAAGGCCAGCTGGATGGCTTTCGCCTCAGCAAACCCTCTCCTTCAGCAGTTTCTGCAACTTGTCGTCCAGGACTCCATACAGCTGCCTTCCATCTCTGATGCTTTCCCACAGTACAGCAGGACCCATCAGTAAACAAGGCATATTGCTTTTCACTTCCTGACAGTTTATGATATGGTGGGGCCTCTTCAGCATGCATCACCTCCTCCTCTGGTGACATTCCAAAACCTTTGCTCTCTGGCCAGTCCATGATGACTTCTAGAATTCCTGGACAACTGGGATTTCCTGTTCGAGCTCATTGTGTGATTAGTAGGGCCCGCTCAGTCCATGTAGCATTGGTTCCATGATGTGGAGAGGAGACCCTGCTTTTGAACATCCAACCCAGCATGGGCAACTGGGGTGCCAAGAGGAACTGTGCTGCAGTGCCAATCACTTCTGAAGCAGCTCGAGCCCCTTACTCGAATACCCGTAAGATATGACATGCTGATGCTTTGAGATCAAGCACAACTCTGAGAGCAAATAAATCAACATTGTAATGAGTGACTATTAATCTGAAACAATGAATGCTTATCACAAATACGATTAGACACGCTCTGTTGAGATCTGTCATGATATCAACCCTTCATGCCCCACGTTGGATGCCAAAAAGTACTGTCATGAGAAAAAATGACTGCTACAGCTGAACCCAGGACAGCAGGGAGAAAAAAATCCATGGTTATGTAAAAATATACATAAATAGCTGTTGGCTTGGTGTCATAATCACAAAATAAAAAAACATTTGGGGACTTCTTTTATGTGCTGAATATTTCATTCGGTCCTTCAGTGTTGTGACTCCCTAAGCCTTTATTGAGCTGAGCTCTGCTTCTGAGGCTCCGTTTTGCTGTTGCCATGTCATTCTTAATGTATGAACTGCTTTTTTTGACCACTCTTCTCCTGTTTTCAACATCTTGAAGAGGCATTCTGAAATAGTGGGCTCGAGCTGATCATGTGGAACAGCCTGTGTGTCCTCAGAAATAACAGAAGAGTGTTTGTTTATACAAGCTGGATGGCTGATACAGTCCAGATAGATTGGTGATTACAATCCCGATGGACAATAGCTTCTTAACTGGAGAAAACACAATGAACATACCTGACCTAGTTGAGATGATTTTGGCTTTGCAGGGGGAGTGAGTGGGGCTATTTCATCTGCTGGGTTTTTAATATAGTGACATTCAGAAAGAATGTATTAAATAAGCAAAAAATTCCTTGTTTTCTTATGCTTAGCTGGGCTTCCAGATTGAGTAGAGGATACAGAATAAGATTAAATTTCCTGGCAGTAGGTTTATTAACATGCTTGCTTCCTGGATCCAACTGAGAATGAAGAAATCTCTGTCAAGGCCAAGCTTTGCAGAACAGCATCACTTCCTTAGGAAACTCTTTTTGCAGGAGATGTACTTCGTTTAATGGGATAATACCTTCCAATTGCCTGGCTTCTTAATAATACAGCAGCCTTTACTGCTCAGGACTTTAAAGAGGATGTTTTCAGTGGTTCTGAAGAACAGGTCAGCTCAGCTCACCTTCCCTGGGCTTTGACCCTTCCCTGGGCTTTGACTCTTCCCTCTGATCAGTCCATCTGGAAGTGTACATCCTGCAGCACATCTCCTTTGAGACTTGCATAGCAGCAAACTCTCCCGTTACCACCTGTAACTGCAGCTACACCCTCACCAGCGCGGGTGAAGAGATGGAGCCTAGTCTGTCTCTGCTGCTTTCTTAAGGGGCAGATCTTAAGAGCCTTCTGAGCCCAAACTTGCAGGGATTCAACTGAGGTTACCTGCTGTAAGCTCCTCCCATCAAATGCATCCAGTTTTAGTCCTGGTCCCTGTCCCAACGCAAGCCTAAGCCTTTGGGTTGTGTCTTCTGATTACCAAGGCTGGAGAAGCAGATGTTTAATAAGTGTCAAAATTTAAAACAAAAAAAATTAGCTTGACAGAATGAACAGAACTCCCAACAACAGAATGTTCTCTTAAGGCACTATCAGGATCATAGGTGAGACTTTAGCAGCCTTCACAACAGAGGTACCACTGCCTTCTCTGCAGTGATATAATTCCCATTCAATGGGAAGAAGAATGGGTCCACAAGTGTAAGGTCTTCTGGGGACATAAGAGTGCAAAACACTACTTAAAGATTAATGACCCCATAATGGCACTGAATACTTCCTTGCTTCAGTCTCAAGCTTTTATAAGTACATCTGAAATAAATAATTCTCTTAGAATGCACTAACAGTGACATCTAAGTATTTCCAGGAACCTACACTATAAAAATGTCTGCCTACCACTGAGGGGAACAGAGATCAACATTTCAGATAACAAATAAATGCCTTTGATTTTTCCTCTGTGCCAAGGAACACTGATATTGTCTCTGTCTCCTGGGCATTGTTCAATGTGCCTCATTAGGATGTTATGAAATGTTGCTCTATTGGTTCTGTTGTAAAGCAGCAAAACAAGCCCTAGGGCCAGAGTGACTTCAGCCAATCTGGATGTGCCCAGGCTGAGGACCTGCCCTCAGTGTGGGGATGCTTGTGCTTGGTGTGGTGGGAGAAAAGACCATCCACTGGCAGCTTCTAACTGTTTTCTTCCAACATCTGCCCTAACTTAGGGATGCTACTCTCTTGAAGGCAGAACAGCTTGGAAAGACCCATTCTTCTGTGTTAACACACAGCTGCAGGATTTCAAAGGTTTTGGTCTTTAGGATAGAGGTGGAGGCAAAGGCAGATAGAGAGCACTTTCAGAAAATGTTTTTCTTCCCAAATTGGAGCTATTAAGGTGAACAGATAGCTGAGGACAGCCCCCTGACAATATCACAGACTCTACAGCTTACTGTGTTTTTTTCACTGTATGAATACCAGGGAAATGTGTTTGGGACTTTTTTATTATTATTATTTAATAAACACTTGCAAAGAGCATACCAGAGGTCCAAGGTTAAAACCTGCATGGAAGAGCTTTCTATGGCACATTTTGCCAGTGCATTTAAAAAATCTTTGGTGTTCACACCTCCTAAGGAGTCTCCTAATAAGTCACAACAGCTATCTGATCTGCACAAACGAGGTGAGCAGTTGTATGCACACACTCACTCATAATAACATACAGAATCAGCCCACACCTCTTCTGCTATTGCACATGACAGTGCTAATGGGTAATGTCTAATCCTGCCCTTTGCTAATCCAGTCATTTTTGCTTAACCACGTTAGCCCAGTTACTCCCAAGATCTTTCCCTCTATAATGAATAATCTTCAAGTTCAAGTGGCCAAGGCCAGTATCCCCTCCGTCAGTTTAAAGCAATTCCCCCTTGTCCCGTCACTATAAACCCTCATAAAAAGTCCCTCTCCAGATTTCTTGTAGGCCCCCTTTAGGCGCTGGAAGAGAATCACAGAGTCATAAAATAAACTAGGTTGAAAAGACCTTGAAGATCATCAAGTCCAAAGATTACACCAGGACTGCCAAGACCGCCACTAAACCCTGTCACTGAGGGCCTCATCTACATGGTTTTTGAACACTTCCAGGGACGATGATTCCACCGCTTCCATGGGAAGCCTGTACCAATACCTTACCACACTCTCTGTGAAGAAATTTTTCCTAATATCCACTCTAAACATCCCCGGTGCAGCTTGAGTCCATTTCCTCTTGTCCTATCATTTGTTCATTGGGAGAAAAGACTGACCTTCACCTCACTACAACCTCCTTTCAGGTAGTTGTAGAGACTGATAAGGTCCCCCCCTAAGTCTTCTCCAGACTAAATCCCCCCAGTTCCTTCAGCTGTTCCTCATAAGACTTGCTCTCCAGAGCCTTCACCAGCTTTGTTGCCCTTCTCTGGACTCATTCCAGCACCTCAATGTCTTCCTTGTAGTGAGGGTCCCAGAACTGAACACAGTATTTGAGGTGCAGCCTCACCAGTGCTGAGCACAGGGGGGGTGATCACTGCCCTGGCCCTGCTGGCTATGCTATTTCTGATACAGGCCAGGGTGCTGATGGCCATCTTGGCCACCTGGGCACACTGCAGGCTCATGTTCAGCTCCATCAATCAGCACCCCCAGGTCCTTTTCCACGGAGCAGCTTTCCAGCCTCTCTTCCCCAAGCCTGGAGAATTGCATGGGGTTGTTGTGGCTCAAATGCAGTACCCAGCACTTTGTTGTGTTGAACCTCATATCATTGGCCACAGCCCATTGATCCAGCCTGTCCAAATCCCTCTGCAGAGCCTTCCTATCCTTCAGCTGATCAACACTCCCACCCAACTTGGTGTCATCTGCAAATTTACTGAGGGTGCATTCAATCCCCTCATCCAGATCATCAATGAAGATATTAAACAACACTGGCCCTAACACTGAACCCTGAGGCACCAGTCGCCAACTAGATGTGATGCCATTTACCACTACTCTTTGGGCTCGGCCATCCAGCCAGTTTCCAACCCAGTGAAGAATCCTCCTATCCAGGCTATGAGCATCCAGTTTGTCCAGGAGAGCACTGTGGGAGACAGTGTCAAATGCTTTACTTAAGTCCAAATAGACAATGTGAGCAGCCTTTCCCTCATCCCAGGCAGGTCACCTTATTGTAGAAGGAGATAAGGTTGGTCAAGCAGGACCTGCCCTTCATGAACCTGTAAGAGCTTTAGGTATTGGAAGAATACCTAATCATCTCCCAACCTACTTCATCTACACCTAGCAGATAGGATAATTGATACAGAGTTCCTGGGCAAGATGCTGTGTTCATACCAGGCGTGGCTCCACCACCTGCTTGAGGACTTTCCTTCTGGGGCACAGGAACTTGGTAGAAGCAGGAGTGAGGTTTAGCATAGTCTGCAAATACATCTGCCTTCCACCACCTATGCATGGACATAAGAATGGCTTTGTTGAGATAGCTATCTCAGGGCCTGGCTGGCTTCAGCATCCTTGGACTGACATATGAAGAAGTCAGAATGGCTCCTTTGGAGATGATGGCAATGTGCAGACCCAGAGGAGCTGTCCTATTCCCCTCTGGCTCTGATATCTGTTCGCTGGAGAAGTCCTGCTCCTGAATGAATGCCCAGAGTCACTGTGCTTCCATCACAGTGCCCTGGGGGCATTTCTGGGACACACTGACTTGGTTTGACATTTAATAAACTGCCTTGGTTTTAATTTTGTTTCTTACTTGCCAATTAAAAGTGCCCTGCTGCCATGGCAACAGAAGGACATCAATAATGGCATGGGAAGTGCAGGGTTGTGCTACCACAGGAACTCAGGTGGCAGTCTGTGCAGAGTGGCTCTGTCGGTCTGTATGTCAGTGCCACTAGGTCTATGGGACCCTTCTGTTTTGATTTGGTATGAGAGAAAGAATGCATACAGGCAGGATTGCCAGTGTTTCTTTCCTGACATCTCACCTTAGGGGGTGGAAAAGGAATCCAAACTCCAGATAGTCTTGGGCAGCATATACAGAGCGAGAGGCTTCTGGCTTCTGCCCATGCTTTCAACAGGGTGTTGACCAGGGGATGTGCTCAGGGGTATTGGCTGTGAGCACACAGGCATTACTATCTCTCCACAGAGGGGCACTGTAGCATTTTGAAGACCGGGGATGAAGGCTTGGTGGCAAGGATGGTCCACATGAGCTATCTGCCCTCTTGGGTTGCTCTCTGACACTCTGTGATACAACTCTGACACTCTGTGTTGTATCTGCAGGGGCAGAGCCTGCTCTTGGAGGCAAGCCATTCCCAGCGATAACGGATGGGACAGCTTTAGCCCTGTTTATTTCAGCCTGTCCTAGTCAAAAGCTCAACTTGTGGATGAACTGAATAGCTATTCACAGAGCTAGGAGAGTACATGCAGTTCTGACCTTTAGAACAACCATTTACAGTTACAAGATGCTACTTCTATCACCCCACTACTTGCTATCCTATTTAGCATTCAACTAGAACCTACTTCCCCTTTCTTTCCTGTAAGAGCTGGAAACAACCATCTAAGAAGCTTTTCTGGTGGTCCTGCACATGAAATTGGACCTCCTTTCCTTTTGCACATCAAGTGCTTCATTTCTGACCACTCCTAGCATACGCCTGTCCAGATTTATGTGCTGGGCACTGCTTCAGATGCCCTGGACTATATGTTTTGTGTGTGCACCAAGGTGCTGGCAGTCCAGCTGTTTCACACAACGTCCTGATGTCTCATTCAAACCCACTGTTATGGTAACCCACACCAGAGGCCAAGGACTGAGTCTCTGTGGCTTCAAAAGAATTCAGTCTCTCAGAGCTAACACCTTTACCACAAGCATTAATGGAAACTTTTCATCAGCAGCCTCCCCTTCCAGGGAAACTGAGAAGAAACAGAAATGAAGTCAGGGTCTTCCTGTGGTGTACCTGAACTCGGGCTGCCTTCTGCTTAGGGTATTCGAGTGAAGCTTATCTGAATCCTGCCCCTTGCTTTGGAAGGAAGTGCCAATACTTCCCCCAGCTCCTGGCCCAACAGAGAGGATCTGTCTGGTTCAGTGAGGAAGAAATAGAGCAAAGTCTATTGTGAGGCACTGGAACAGGTTGCCCAAAAAAGTTGTGGCTGCCCAATCCCTGGATGGGGGTTCAAGGCCAGGTTGGATGGGGCTTGTAGTAACTTAGTCTAGTGGTAGGTGTCCCTGCCCTTGGCAGGGGTTTGGAACTAGATGATCTTAATGTCCTTTCCAACCCAAACCATTCTATGATTCTATGATTCTAAGTCAGCACTGCTCCTGCCCACCTGAGAAGATCCCACTCTTTAGTCTGTGGATGATCACCTCTCTGCTATAACAGCCAAGAGAAGAGCCCAGTTTGGTGCTGGTGGGTGGGATAGGGACAAACAGTTCACTGGAAACTGTCCTGACACTATTAAACCTCCTTTGCAGTGTTAAGTGTAGTAATCTGATCAGTAACTCCTGGTCTGAACTAGGAATTGCTTAACCAGTATGAAGGGAAATCTGATTTTTTCTGGCTCAAGAAACTTGTTGGACTAATTCTTCCTGATCTCAGGCAATACCCTACAGCTTCATACAGAAAAGGGCTTATAGCCACACAGTGTGCTGGTGCTGTCTAATGCATGTAATAGGGTTTGTGAGGGCTGCTGGGGAAGCATTTGTTTACATCTGGTATTTAATTCACAGAAAGTTGGTGCTTCATGGTGGACTTGAATCCTGAGCTTGGTTCTCTTTCTCAAGCATCACAGAAGACTCACTAGCACTGGAAACTAATTCCTGGTGATCTCTTGGAGGATTTCAAGGCAAGTTAGATAGTGATAGTATGGAGTGATAGGCTTCTCCTCCCCATCAGTCCTCACTATTTATTTGCTGCCCATTCTTTCTTTGCAAAGTTGATGACAAAGGAGAAGGGGACATAGTTCAATAGCCTGTCCACTACCTCCACCCTTTGTGCTCTTGGATCAGCCCAGAGAAATGAAGATGAAAATTCATACTGACATGCAGCATGACCCCAGAACTGGGGTCTCACCTGCCCAAGATTTTAGGGGATAGATTATTAGTGGTGGAAAGGCAGTTCAGAGCTGCTGCCTATGTGGATTACTATCAGCAGTACGCTCATCATCATCTTTCTTCTTTTTCCAACTAAATGTATCAGCTGATCATGCTTTCTGGTTTGAAACATGGTGGGCATGGCTTGCTCCTTAGCCTTGTCATGCAGTAGTGCCCAGGGAAGGACTTCTGAAGATGTCTGCATGCTGGGTTGTGTTTGCAGGCTGCTGAAGCATATCAAGTGCAGCAACTGCTTGAGCAAGGCCTGGCTTTGCACCCTAAAGCTCCTTCAGGAATGGGAAGATAGGAGCCAGAAAAGGGGCATCAGCCCAAGAGGTGGCTTTTAAGTTGATCGAGTATGGTAAAATATCTGTGTACACAGCCCATGACTGAAATAAGCAGAGATGTAGTTTGGATCTGGCTCTTCTTGGTTTCTGAAACCTCATGGTCTGAGAGCCTTGATGCTGAGATTGCCTGGAGTCTTCATGCTAGGGGACAGACTTCCTCCTCCTGGTAAACAATTTAGGGTTGAGATTGTTTTGTGAATGCAAATTTTTTGCTTGGATCACCAACAAGGAATAGAAGATGCTCACACTTAGTCTGCAATGGCATAAAGAGCAGCTGAGCCAAAGGCTCAGCCCTGCAGAACCTTGTGTGCTGCTACAAATAATCCTAGAGCCTTCCATGAGGTTTGTCCTTGGAGAGAAAGTTGAAGACATAAGGATTTTTGCCTACTCATTCATTACAAGACCAGCCTGAACTTGGCTCATGATCCAATGTAATGCTGAATATGGTCTTTTCAGCCTTGGCACATATTTTGACTCTGGAGTAAATTAAACATAAGTCTGCAATAGTGGCAGGCCCACACCAACCACAGACAGCAGATTTAACCCCACACCATTTCCTGGGTGAAGGATCTCACCAGCAGAAGCAAACATGGGAAGACACTTGCATGCCACAGAAGCTAAGAGAAGCAGAACTTGAACTCACTAGCAAAAAGCTGTGCAACTTGGGAGAGGTTACCTGCAATGCGCATCAAGGGAAGCAGTAGTAAAACAGAAGTCTGTTTAAAACTAAGGAACTTGAACAAGGACAGCACAAATATCACCAGTTCGAAACCTTTGCATGCCTCATAAATACAGCAGTAGAACTTAGCAAGAGAAAACCTTTCCGAAGCTTATAGTACCAATAACAGTAATTAAAGAGAATAAAAACTGGAAGAAAAATGGCTCTGAGACCTTTGGCTAAGGTGCTGGTAAGGTGGTGAGGAAAATCTAGCCTAAAATTCCCATCTTTGGCATCCACAGAAATGTCACAATGTGTTGCAGAATGGCTCCAAGAGCAAGGCCATGGATCCTTAGAGGCCTTGTGCGAGCAAAGCAAGGTGTAGGCCTCACAGGTAACCAGATACCGGATGTGGGAGGAGAATGTGAAGGAAGCTGTGTAGAACTAACCAATACTGTTCTGACTAGTAGGCGTGGCTAAACACCACGTGGATATAAGCAAAGTACGCCACAAATAAAGTAGAAGTTTGCTTATCACCCATATTGGGTTGGCGTGTCTTACTTCTCCTCGCCGCTTACAACAATGTACCTCCAGATAGGCTGTGTTGCCAAACCAGCCCTACATAAAAGAAAGTACACAAGTGTGATGACATGTAGAAGGGAGGATGAAGATGAGATCTGGTTCTCACTTGGAAGAAACTAATTCATAACTTTACAGAACTCAAACTCACTGGATGGTTACACTACTGGGATCTCTTTCTTCTCAGAAGAATTTTTCTTTGTTGCCTGGAATATCACTGACCCGCACTAAAAGCTCTCTTAAATAAAATCTCAACATGAATGGAAAGCCAAGCATACTCCTGGCCTCAGAAAACACTCCATACTTCTCTGACACTGCCTCCTGTTGCTTGGAAGGTCAGGCATGGGTGGGATCCAGGTTGACCTGCACTCCCAGGGGACTGAGTACAGCTGTGTCCTGCTGTGCACTTCCCAAGGAAGGCTTGGCAAGGAGGCTTCCTCCTCTGGGGCACAGCAGCTGCCAGCAGGTAGTAGGGAACAGGATGTGACCCTTTTGGCTTCCCAAACCTGTGAAGAGCTATTTTGGAGCTGCAAGTCTGCTTGCATCTCTTCTCATTAATGGTTGCTTGTTTCCTCTGTGCAGTACATTCCCCTCCCATCTCTATGTGTAAAACTTCTTCAAACAGTTCCTCCGGAAGACAGTCTTGCTCCTGTTTTGCTGTCAGCCTAACTAAAAAGTAACTGGTTGTATTCAACACATGACCCAACAGCCTAGATAGCTGAGTGAACATCTATAATGTATATCCAGCAGATAAGATTGGATTAGTAAACCCCCTTTCCATAAAGGAGCAAACATCTGCCCAGGGGCAGTTTCAAAATGCAGAAAGATGAGCTCACAAGCAGATGACAACCATATAGCTAACCAGAACATGTTACTGTGGGACTGTTCCTATATGTCCATACTCATGATCTCAGTGTAAATCAAGAGTAAAACAAGAGTAATTACCCTCTAATCAATGGATTTAATCTAGTCTTAAACCAATCTAAAGAAAAATGAGGACTTAATTGCAAATAGCCAACCTAGGGAAATTATTTCTTATCAAGGAGAAACTATGTAGCAACAGTCATGCCATCAACACGGATATAATATGCTTCAAACCAGAAACTCCTACAGCCCTGGAAAACAAAGCACATAGCAGAAAGGAATGAGGAAATTTGTTCAAAGCCTGTGGGTGAGGTTTTCTTTGACTCCTGAGTGGGTTTTGACACTTGGGAGGGATATGCTGTGTTGCCTGGAGCGATTCTGGACAGACATGCTGCAGATGTGGGTCTCTGCGGGGGAACGATGAGGTATTCTGGGGCCCCCAGTAACTATCTATCAGCACCCATAAACCAGACACAGGTTGAGTCATCTCCTGTGATTTTTTTCCCTGCACATTTTCTCTCTGCCTTTGACCACAAGGCTAAACATTGCCACAGTGCAAAATTATACTGTTTTACAGCATCTCTTGAGGCTGTGTTGTTTCTAATCTTCATCTGGAGCTTGATTCTTTCCTTCCTTTGAATGAAATGACTGGGCTCCCACCACAGCAATCCTGACCTGGGTCAGCAGCATCATTGGGATCCTCCTGCCCAGGGTGAGGCTAGTCCCTGCTGCACAGCTAGGCATCCTCCTGCCCCATTCCATAGGTGAAGTGAGGTCAAAGCAGTATTGTAGCTGTTAAATGAGTTCCCATGTGGTATCTTGTCCTGGGTTTAGCAGTAGCAGTCAATTTTTCTCCTTCTTGGTAGCTGGTGCAGTGCTGTGTTTTGACTTTCAGCCTGGGAACAGTGCTAATAATACCAATGTTTTCAGTTGTTGCTAAGTAATGTTTACCCTGACCAAGGACTTTGTGAGGCTCATGCTCTGCCAGGGAGGAAGGGAAGCCGGAAGGAAGCAGAGACAGGACACCTGACCCAAACTAGCCAAAGAGGTATTCCATACCACAGCACGTCATGCCCAAGGGGGTAACTGGAAGTTACCCGAAAGGACATGAGGTCTTCTGGGTCAGACTCATTTCTCGGCGGGTGGCACTGTATTCTCTTCCCTTGTTATTTTCTCTTATCATCGTTGTCCTTGGTGGTAGCGGTGGTGCTTTGTGTTGTACATCGTTTGCTGGACTATTCTTGTCTCAGCCTGTGGGAGTTGCACTCTTTCGATTCTCCTCCCCATCCCTCCGGGAGCTGGGAAGGGGAGAGCCCCCAGGGGTGGGGGCCTCGATTGCTTCCAGCCCAGCACCACTCAGTGGGAGTAAGTGAACAAGCTGTCTGGCTAGGTTTTAAACCATGACATATCTTTAAGCAGTTATTACCAATGTACACAATACTGATTAACAACCTCAGTAAAACCTGGATTTTGGTAATAAAGTCTTCACGTGTGGCAGATATTCTGCCATCTCCATGATTGATGCAGTATGAGGGACACGGTAGAGGTGTTGACATCCTGCTGTGCCTCTGCCTGGGGGACAGCAGCCATACCCACAGTGGCTGCAAGAGCTCCCTCCCTGGCTGACTTACCCGGGCTACAAGGAACAGCCACTTGCTTTGGAGGGACAGGTGTCCCCTTAGGAAGATCAGGGTGGTGTGGGGTTTGGGCACAGCCTCAGCACAATTTAATTTCCTCAAGGGTTCTGTCTCCTTGCCTCACCACCTCAGCAGGATTCTCCTGGAAGGATGAGACTTCACATCCACAGGCCACAAAATGGCTCCTCTGCTCATGTCTGCTCCCCTGTCTGCGTGAATTTCGGTGTGTGAAAGAAGAGGGCTGTCAGCAAGGCCTCCACATGCCTCCTGCCAGGGCTAGAAAACAGCCCTGTGCAGAGCTGGACGCAGCCGCAATTCAGCCCTGCCCTTGGACATGGTGCTTTTGCAAGGGCACCTGATGTCAGGGGTATGAATTGCTTTGGGGTCTGTGGCCAGAGCAGACCACTGCAAGAGAATGTTGTGTCCTAAGTTTATTAGCACCCAGTGTAAGCAAGGATCGTGTTCCCCATCCCTCCTCTCCCATGTGCCCAAGCACAGTTGCCCTGGCTCTCCTTTCTCCCTCCCAAGCTGTCCCAAGCCCAACCTGCCTGTGCTCTTGCTGTTTGGGAGCAAAGACTGCACTATCCATCATCATCATCCATGAATAGACATCAAATGACAGACCCAGGGGAGAGGTCCCATCCCAAGACATTTGTTTTATGGCTTTCTGTAAGTTACACACCAGAGACATGTTTAAGGCCAGGGATGCCCTGTATAAATATTTTCATTTTACATCTGGACACATTCAAATAATACAAACATCATCAACGGCATTCGGAAAACAAGTGTTTTAAATGGAACTCCTAAAACTCGTGAGTAAGCAGCATGACTCAGCAGCACTTTCCAAAACCTCCCAGAAGAGGTGGAAATAAATCCACTTAATAACCGACATGTATTTGAAATGTGCTGAGTAATTTGTAGCTATCTGCAATTGCAGCTGGAAGAGCTGACTTGCAGTCATACCTGAAGACAGTACCCTGCCTGCATCAGGCTGAGACCAGATGCAACATGAACTTCAGAATCAAACATGGTGGTGACTTTCTGGAAAGATGTTGGTGAATGTCTGATCATATGGTCAGAAACACGCATAAACATCTGTGAACCCTTGGCCATGGCACTTGTTTAACCTCAGTGCCTCAGCTGAGCAGTACATGTCCTGGGTTCAGCTGTAAAAGTTATTTTTCTCCTTCTTAGTAGCTGGTGCAGTACTGTGTTTTCGACTTTAGTCTGAAAACAATGCTGATAACACACTGATGTTTTAGTTGTTGCTAAGTACCCTGATCAAGGACTTTTCAGTCTCTCATGCTCTGCCAGTGAGAAGGGGCACAAGAAGCTGGGAGAAAGCAGAGACAGGACACCTGACCCAAAGTAGCCAAAGGGGTATTCCATAACACAGCATGTCATGCCCAGTATATAAACGGGGGGGGAGTCACATGGAATGCCTAGATCACTGCTCAAGTCGAGCTGGGTATATAGTGTGCAACTGCATTGTGCATCACTTGTATTTAATATTTTTTTCCTTTTTAGTTTTATATTCTCTTCCCTTGCTATTTCCCTTATCATTATTATTATTGGTGGTGGTGGTGGTAGTAGTAGTTTTGTATTATACTTTAGTTATTGGACTGTTATCTCAACCCATGGGATTTACATTCTTTCGATTCTCCTCCACATCCCGCCAGGATCCAGGGGGAAGGGGGAGAGCGAGCAAGCAGTTGCATGTTTCTGAGTTACCAGCTGGCCTTAAACCACAACAATCAGCTAACTACATGTATTATTTGTTATGGCTTACAGTCCCTTCAACTCCTTTCTGGACAGAAAGGCTCTAGAGAAGGATAAACAGTATCTGACTGCGTTCACCAGCACCAGAGGCTACCCAGGGCAAGGCCACTGCTATCTGCTCTGTGGGGAGTGCCTGTGCTGGGCCCCATCATATGGGCTGAAATACACCTTGCCCAGGCTGTGCTGTCCTCTGGGAAGGAGTGGATGGTGGTGTGGACCTGTTGTGGTTTAAGCCCAGCCAGTAACTCAGAACCATGCAGCTGCTCACTCACTTTCCCCCTCCTTTCTTCCACCCCTCACTCCCAGAGGGATGGGGAAGAGAACCTAAAGAATGTAAATCCCATGGGTTGAGATAAGAACAGTCCAATAACTAAAGTACCATACAAAACCACTACTACTACAACCAATAATAATAATAATGATGATAAGGGGAATAACAAGGGGAGAGAATATAAAACTAAAAAGGGAAAGGAAAAATAAAAGCAAACACAAGTGATGCACAATGCAATTGCACACTACCTGCCGACGGATACCTAGGCTGAACCAAGCAGCGATCTGGGCCTCCTGGGTAACTCCCCCCAGTTTATATACTGGGCATGATGTGATGTGGTATGGAATACCCCTTTGGCTAGTTTGGGTCAGGTGTCCTGTCTCTGCTTCCTCGTGGCTTCCCATGCCCCTCCTCACTGGCAGAGCACCAGACTGAAAAGTCCTTGATTGAAATAAGCATTACTTAGCAACAACTGAAACATCAGTGTGTTATCAGCACTGTTCTCAGACTAAAGTCGAAAACACAGTACTGCACTAGGTACTAAGAAGGAGAAAAATAACTGTTACAGCTGAACCCAGGACAGGAGCCATCCCTCGCCTGACATGCATCCCACCCTGGATCCAGGAGCTGCCAGGAAGCCCATTTGTGGGCAGCAAGGAGGTTTCCATCTTCTTGGGGCTCTGCTCCAGCTGTCCTTTTCTGACAAATATCTTTGAACACCTCATCTTTTGTGTTGCCCCACTCTGGTGCTTTCCAGGTGCTCCCAGAGCAGCCATCTTCCACTGGTATCTTGTGGGAATGAAAACAGGACCCCACCTCTCATTAATTCACTGCTAATGTCACAGTCCTATGGCTACTTCCCTCTCCCCTGTGCCCAGTGTTTCCCTGTCACACCACCTCCCTGGCAGCCCTAACTGCAGCTGCATTTGAGTAACAAATCTCAGAGGGGAATGCAGGCAGCCCTTCTTTTTTCGAACTAAAAATACTCCCTGTATCATCAAAAAAATCTGTATCAAACACATAAAGCTCATGGAGGAAAAATATATCCCCCTCTCAGTGAAAAGAGCTTGCAAGGAAGGAACAGGGAAGACTAACCTCCCTATGGCATGGGGTCTGCATTTTCACAGGTGAACAGGGGTGTTGGACAGTTTGGGGGGAGGTGGGGATCCTTTTCAAGGATCCTTTGTAGGACTAGTGTTGTTCATTACTGAGAAAATCAAGCCTGAAATGGCATCTGGAAGCAGAGAAGAAAAAAAAAAAAAAAAAAAGCAGCTCTAAAGATAGATTTGAACCTGAAGAGCAAACACTGCCAGGAGGATTCATCTGATGAGCTTTTCTCCTGGAGAATAGCTGAAGAGGAAGGCAATACCTGTAATTTGAAAGTCATCTTTTGGGTGTTTCCTATTTTCACTGATTGTCCCATACACAACTGTCCCCAGACCCCCCTCCCTCCACACTTCTAATACCCAAAGGGCTGGGTGTCCCTTCCAGCTCGGGTTGTCCTGATGTCTACTGATGGAATGGAAATAAGAGGGAAAGCACTAAGCCTGAGCTAGTCTTGGGCTTCCCTTTCCTGACATCAGTGATTGCTGCCATGTCTTCTCCCTGGGAAGACTCAGGCACCATCTTCTTTAAAGCCCTCTTTAGATGGTGAAAGATGTGATTAAGATTCAACCTGGAGCTTGGAGTTGGAGCAAGATGACCATAGTCTCTTTGTTAATAATGATCCCCTGAGATATCTCTGTTTTTTTTTCAAAAGAAAATTAAAAGGCTGATTTTAATTGATGGCATCTGTTCTGGTCAGTCATTTTGTAGGACAGTTAGCTATAGAACTAATTTCAGAAGTGTCACCAATCTACAGTGCCTGACTGGTGGCAATTGCTCACCAAAGAAACAGGTCTGAGTGGCATTTAGGGTGTGATTGCATCATTCATTCTCATCCGGCCCACTTAGAAATGATGCTGAAGTGCAGTGACTTTTTTTTTTTTTTTCTAGAAATGTGTTTCTTAGGAACAGGTTTGACTGTGCAGAGGTTCTGGAAGACCAGAAGAACTTCCATACCACCCATCCCCAACTACTGCCCATTCATGATCAGTCCACAGTGTCTGGGAGAACCCAAAACCCAAACCCAGGGTTTACTTTTGAGTGAGGATTAAAGTGTTGCCATGCCAACACCATAGCTATCATCCTGAAGCAGGACCAATGTGAAAAACATCACGCTGGCATATCAACCACCCAGCAAGGTGGCACCTTCCAGAGCAACCTTCCACACATTTCCAACTCACTACATGCCTGCTGCCCACAATCCCTACCTCCTTTTGTCTCTGTTTCACACGGCCTTTCTTCATCCTTTAGGAATTTGAACTAAAACTGGATACATAGGGCCAGCCTGGGGAAGTGATTGATAGTCTTCTGCTGGATGAAAGGTGAGCTGATACTGCTCCTGAGTGCAGCCAATTCAGTCCTTGCATAGAGCACCCAGCTGTTTCCACTCCTATATATACATTTTCTAGGCTATTTGGAGTCCCTGCCACTCCCTTTTCCTTAGAGCCAGTATCATCTCCTTCCCTCACAAACTCAAAATTTCTTCTACCTCACAAGCACTGTGACACACTTGCAGAAGGCTGGGATTCTGACTGTTTTTCATCATCACTACTGCTGCCCTATAAATAGCTGTGGTGCCAGAGTTAAGATCACATTTTAGCCCTCAATGAATTGCCATGTGTCTCTTGCAATTACCCTGGTTGGAAAGGAGGAGATTGATGAAATTTACCTAAGTAAAACTCTACATGAAGACTTGGCAACCTCCAGCCTGCTTAATTACTTGGATGATTCTTCTATGAAAAATCCTGTCTGCAAGAGCAAGCCGTGATCTGTTTGTAGCCATGACACAAGCTTATTTTGTATCCCTTCTTCTCCTGGGTTCAGCAGTAGCAGTCATTTTTTCTCGTTCTTAGTAGCTGGTGCAGTGCTGTGGTTTTGACTTTCAGCCTGGGAACAATGCTGATAACACACCAATGTTTTTAGTTGTTGCTAAGTAATTCTTACTCTGACCAAGGACTGTCTGAGTCTCATGCTCTGCTAGGGAGAAGGGGAATCCAGCACGAAGCGGAGACAGGACACCTGACCCAAATTAGCTAAACAGGTATTCCATGCCACAACACGTCATGCCCAGTATATAAACTGGGGGCATATACCCAGAAGGGCAAGATCACTGCTTGGGTTGGACTGGGTATCAGTTGGTGGGTATTGAGCGATTGTATTCTCTTCCATTGTTATTTTCCTTATTATTATTACTGGTGGTAGCAGTAGTGGTTTTGTGTTATACCTTAGTTACTGGGCTTTTCCTATCTCAACCCATGGGAGTTACAATTTTCAATTCTCCTCCTTATCCTTACAGGAGAGGGGGGAGGAAGGAGGGAGGGGGGAGTGAGCGAGCGGCTGCATGGTTCTGGGTTGCTGTCTGGGCTTAAACCACAACAGTTCTTTGTGGCGCCCAACATGGGGCATGAAGGGTTGAGATAACAACAGGTCTGACCGGAGCATGTCTAATAGTATTTTTAATAAGCATTCATTGTTTTGGATTAATAGTCAATCGTCACAATGCTGATCTCTTGGCTCTCAAAGTTGTTGCTCTTGATCTCAGAGTTTCAGCATGTCGTACATTACTTAGTGCCGGTATTTGCTGTTTTAGTGTTTATCGGCTGGAGGGCTTGGGGTAAGGTTCTTGTTTCACTGTACTTTATGGTAATGACTTGTAATACAAAAGAAGCATTGATCATGAAACTGATCTGGCTTGCGTTCCCAGTGTGGTCATCACCTCTATACTTTGGGAAGTATATAATGGAAGTGTTTAGCAATTGCAGATCTTTTTTCCCCTCCTCGGGTGGTCAACCTATGAAGGAGACATTCCCTTACATTTCCACCCCCCCGCACCAGACTATTTACAGCATCATTTGAGAGTTCTGAAGGTTTTGAATGGCCTTTGGGTACCCTTGAGACCTGCCTGCTGATGATTGTGATGGGGATCACCCTGTTGGCACGCATACAGAGTTTATTTTACCCACAACCATTTTGTCTGATCTCAAAAGTTAAGCAGGTGGGTTTGGGTGTTGTCTAGGGTTAGACGGTAATAATGGAGGACCAAGAGATTTTCCCCGAGGCTGGACAGTCATGAGTGGCAGGGTGTGTGGGATAGTATGGGCAAGTATCTAGGCCAGTGGGCCCCTCCAGTGCTTTGGAACTTCACCAATGAACAAGTGCAAAATCCAGAAAAATTAGTAAAACACTGTAATGCGGTGCATTGTCATCCTGGCCATACCAGAGAGGGACAAATCATGGCAATGTGCTGGGGCTTGGCCTACGCCTACAGAAACCTGCCCAACACTATCCAGAACCTTCAAAGGGAAAAAAATGTCTCTGGATCTGATGGCAAAGCAACAGATATCACAGCTACTCCAACTCCAAATACAGCAGTCCATGTACTAAGGAATGATCTCTCTCTCTTTGTGTGTGTGTGGATGTGTGTATATACATATATATATTTATATATGAGACAAGAGTGATGGTATATTGAAAAATGTGGGATCTAAGCATGACACGTTTGGTATGGGATAAGGGGTGAATACTGTCCTGGGTTCAGCAGTAGCAGTCATTTTTCTCTTTCTTAGTAGCTGGTGCAGTGCTATGGTTTTTGACTTTCAGCCTGGGAAGAATGCTAATAACACACAAATGTTTTTAGTTGTTGCTATGTAATGTTTACTCTGACCAAGGACGTTATGAGTCTCATACTGTGCCAGGGAGGAGGGGAAGAAGGGAGGAAGCAGAGACAGGACACCTGACCCAAACTAGCCTAAGAGGTATTCCATACCACAGCACGTCATGCCCAGTATGTAAATTAGGGCAGTTACCCGGAAGGGGGAGATCACTGCTTGAGTCAGGCTGGGTCTCAGTCGGCAGGTGGTGAGCGGTTGTATTCTCTTCCCTTCTCATTATTATTAAGGTGGTAGGAAGTAGTGGTTTTGTGTTATACCTTAGTTACTGGACTGTTCTTATCTCAACCTGTAGGAATTACATTCTTTCAGTTCTCCTCCCCATCCCTCCGGGAGCAGGGGCAGAAAGCTGGGGAGTGAGCAAGTATCTGCATGGTTCTGGGTTCCTGGCTGGGCTTAAAGCACGGCAGCACCTCATGGGGGGACGAAGAGAGGAAGTGGTAATACATGAGAAAGTTGGCATTGGTTTTAATGGAAAAGAGTGACAGATCTTTACACCTTAGTGAAGGGCAGGCTGAAATATTCATCCAGCACTGTCACAGTGATGAAGCCAAGCAGACCCAATGGAGCAGGAATGGTTCCATACAGACTTCATATGCAGCTGGACATGCAGACAAATGCAGACATCAGGCAAAACTGGGGTGTCGAATCCCCCCTTATTCCATTTCCCATTTCCTCCCACTCCATCCTGCTCCTCCACAAAACAGCCCTAAGTTGTGCTTCACTGTGGACCCATCCCTTACCATAGCAGACCAGCAAGGGTTGGCCATATCCTCACTGCAGCAGCAAAAAAACAGGAATCACATGTCCACCCCCCAGATCACCCCATTAGCTACCAGTCAGCAATCTGGGGATTCCTACCAGCATGGTGGGGCCTGATTAACGTCACCTGCCCTCCCCAATGTTATATAGCTTTTGGCATTTCTCAGAGAGCTTGCATTTGGGACACACAGTAGGTGCCAGCTGGGCTAAACAGATAGATGAGAGGAGAAGACTCCAGGGAGACCTTATTGCAGCCTTTCAGTACATAAAAGGAGCCTATAAGAAAGACAAGGAGACACTTCTTAGCAGGGCCTGTTGCGATAGGACAAGGTGTGATGGTTTAAAACTAAAAGGGGGAGATTCGGGATGGACGTATGGAAGAAATTCGTTACAATGAGGGTGGTAAAACACTGGTCCAGGTTGCCTGGAGAGGTAGTTTGCACCATCCCTGGAGATATTCAAGTCCAGGCTGGATGTGGTTCTGCGCAACCTAATCTAGTTTGAAGTTGTCCCTGCTCATTGCTGGACTAGATAACCTTTGAAGGTACTTTCCAGCCCAAACTATTCTGTGATTCTATGATACCAGCCTTAAATGAAGCAAACTCCATGAATATCTTGAGCTGACAAGTAGGAAAAGCCAGTCACAGAGGAGCAGCTCTTATGAAAGAGAGCTTTTCCCATACGCTGCTCCCTTCTAGTGACTGGAAGGCAGCAGGTGACAGTGCTGTGTCCCTCATCCTGCCACTGTTGAGCAGGAGCAAGTGGAAGAGGGCAGCTCCTAAAATGAACTTTGGCATGTTCAGGGGGGATAGAAGCTCGGGGTTTCTGCATGCACCCTCCTCTTCAGGAGGAGGTTAGATGCAGCTCCAGTTCACATGCCTCCCTTTGCCAGTGACCTGGGCCCAGCAGTAGCAGTCATTTTTCTCCTTCTTAGTACCTGGTGCAGTGCTATTTTTTTGACTTTTAGCCTGGGAGCAATGCTGATAACACACCGATGGTTTTAGTTGTTGCTAAGTAATGTTTACTCTGATTGAGGACTTTTCAGTCTCATGCTCTGGCAGGGAGGAGGGGCACAGGAAGCCAGGACGAAGCAGAGACAGGACACCTGACCCAAACTAGCCAAAGGACTATTTCATAACACAGCACATCATGCTGGTAACAGGAAGGGCTTCTATAGATACATAGCAAATAAAAGAGACTAAGCATAATGTGGACCCACTCTGGAAGCTACCAGGAGAGCTGGCTACACAGGATTTGGAGAAGGCTGAGGATCTCAATGATTTCTTTGCCTCGGTCTTCACTGGCAAAGGCTCTGACCACACCACCCAAGTCTTGGAAGGCAGATGCAGGGACTGTGAGAATGAAGACCTTGCGCCCACTGTGGGAGAGGATCTGGTTCAAGACCATCTTAAGAACCTGAACGTACACAAGTCCATGGGACCTGATGAAATCCATACACGGGTCCTGAAGGAGCTGGCAAATGAAGTTGCTAAGCCACTTTCCATCATATTTGAAAAATCATGGCAGTCAGGTGAAGTTCCTGATGACTGGAAAAAGGATAACATAACCCCCTGTCCTGGGTTCAGCAGTAGCAGTCATGTTTTTTCCTTTGTGTTAACTGGTGCAGTGCTGTGTTTTGACTTCTAGTTTTGAGAACAGCGTTGGTGAAGCC
The DNA here is from genome assembly GCF_033815535.1 of Pezoporus flaviventris. Classification (NCBI taxonomy): domain Eukaryota; kingdom Metazoa; phylum Chordata; class Aves; order Psittaciformes; family Psittacidae; genus Pezoporus; species Pezoporus flaviventris. The sequence goes on along the minus strand of NW_026892668.1, from coordinate 41,117 downwards.
GATGTTTTCGGTTGTTGCTAAGTGATGTTTACCCTGACCAAGGACTTTGTGAGGCTCATGCTCTGCCAGGGAGGAGGGGAAGCTGTGAGGAAGCAGAGACGGGGCGCCTGACCTGGGCTAGCCGGGGAGGTATTCCATACCACAGCACGTCATGCCCGGGGTGGGGGGTAACTGGGAGTTGCCCGGAAGGACAGGGGCTTCCGGGTGGAACTCGTTTTCTTGGCCGGTGGTATCGTATTCTCTTCCCTTGTTATTTTCCCTTATCATTGTTTTAGCTGATAGTAGCGGTGGTGATTTGTTGCTGGACTGTTCTTGTCTCAACCCGTAGGAGTTGCACTCTCTCGATCCTCCTCCCCGTTCCTCCGGGAGCGGGGAAGGGGAGAGCCCCGGTGCAGGGAGGGGGGGGAGACGAACACGGACCTTGATTGTTGTCAGCTTGGCACCACTCACTGGGAGTGAGTGAACAAGTTACCTGACTGGGTTTAAACCACGACAGTTCTTTTTGGCGCCCAACGTGGGGCTCGAGGGGTTGAGATAAGAACAGATCTGACTGGATTGATAGTCACTCGTCACAATGCTGATTTATTGGCTCTCAAGGTTTTTCCTCTTGATCTCACAGTTTCAGTATACCATATCTTACGTCCATCCGGTATTGGCTGTATTAGTGTTTTTCAAGTGTGGGGCTTGGGCTAAGGTTTTTATCCCATTGTACTTTATGGTAATGACTTGTAATACAATAGAATCATTGATCATGAAACTGATCTGGTTTATGTTCCCAGTGTGGTCACCACCTTTATACTTTGGGAGGTATATGATGGAGGTGCTTAGCAATTACACATCTTTTTTCTCCTTCTCAGGTGCTCAACCTGTGAAGGAGACATCCTTTTACCCTCCTAGTCGTCCCCCCAGACCATTTACATTTGAGAGTTTTGAATTTTTTAAATGGCCTTTTAATGCTCTTGAGACTTGTTTGCTGATGGTGATGGGAATCACCATGCTAACACGCATACAGAGTGTGTTTTGCCCACTACTGATTTCAAGAGTTAAGCAGATTCAGGTTTGGGTCTTGTCTGGGGTCAAACGACGATGTAGGAGGACCGAGAGATTTTCCCAGAGGCTGGACAGCCATGAGTGGCAGGGTGTGTGGGATAGTATGGGCAAGTATCTAGGTCAGTGGGCCCCTCCAGTATTTTGGAATTTCACTACCGAACAACTGCAAAATCCAGAAGAATTAGTAAAACACTTAAATGAGGTGTGTGGTCATTCTGGCCATACCAGAGATGGACAAATCACGGCAACGTGCTGGGGCTTGGCCTATGCTTACAGGGCCTTGTTCAACACTATTCAGCACCTTCAAAAGGAAAAGAATGTCGGCGGATTTGAGGGCAAAGTGACAGTCGCTACTCAAACTTTGGCTGCAATGAACTGCGCAGCTACCCCAGTGGCAAGTACAGCAGCTGCTCAAACTTCAACTGCAACAGACAGCGCGGTTACCCCAGCTCCAAGCACGGTAGCTACACCACCCCCAGCAACAAGTACAGTCGCTACTCAAACCACAGTGATAATCACTGCAGCCAAACCAGAGGACCAATTCGTACCAATATCAGTTGCCCCTGTACGCAAGAGAACAAGCAAAAAGGAGGCAAAAAGGGTGAAGCGAGATGAAGAACCAATGAATTCACCACCCGGTCCAGAATCTGATCAGGAGTCATCCTCACATGACGAAGAAGAAGAAGAAGTAACTTCTCGACCTCGGACCTCAACCGAGCTGCGGAATATGCGAAAAGATTTTACCCGTCAACCAGGGGAGCACATCATCACCTGGTTACTCCGATGCTGGGACAATGGGGCCGATGGTCACGAACTAGAAGGTACAGAAGCCAAGCAGCTGGGATCACTTGCTAGAGAAGGGGGAATTGACAAAGCAATTGCAAGAGAGAAAAAGTCCCTCAGCCTTTGGAGGAGGCTCTTGGCAGCTGTGAAAGAAAGGTTTCCGTACAAGGACGATGTTACGAGTCGTTCAGCCAAGTGGACTACTATAGACAAAGGCATCCAGTCTCTGAGGGAATCGGCCATCGTAGAGATGATCTATCACATCAAGCCGAATAACGGGGATACACCTATAGATCCAGATGAAGTTGAATGTACACGACCCATGTGGCGAAAACTTACACGGAATGCACCGTCATCATATGCCCATTCATTGGCAACAGTGACCTGGAATGACATAGTACCACTAACAGTGGATGAAATGGTTCATAAACTCCGAGAGTTCGAAGACAATCTCACTCCTTCCATCATCTCAGCTGTGAAAAAACTGTCCCAGGACCTCGACAAATTGAGGGACGATGTATCTGATTTATCCAGCTCCTCACGTGTACCAACACGCGTCTCAGCTATTAACAAAAGACGTCCTATTGTTCAAGAGAGGAGATACAGAAGGTATACGCCACGGGGTACCCTATGGTTTTACCTGCTGGATCACGGAGAAGACATGACAAAGTGGGATGGAAAACCTACTTCAGCTTTGGAGGAACGGGTGAGTGAACTGAAGAGGGGAGCAAGGGCCAAGACTGATCGTCCCATGAGAGCTACGGCTTCAGTCTCTGGTGAGCAGTTTCCCAGATGGAGTGGAAGAGCTGATTCTACTCCAGCTCCTGTGATAACGAAGAATAATCCCTTTCAACACGACTTAAGTGTCCAATGCTGTGACGACCATTAGAGGGGCCCTGCCTCCAGCCAGGTGGAGGTAGGGGACAATCGGATTTACTGGACTGTGTGGATCAGATGGCCTGGCACATCAGTCCCACAGAAGTATAAGGCTCTAGTAGATACCGGTGCACAGTGTACCCTGATGCCATCAAGCTGTCAAGGGGTGGAACCCATCTATATTTCTGGAGTAACAGGAGGATCCCAAGAGTTGACTGTGCTGGAGGCTGAAATCAGCCTGACTGGGAGGGAGTGGCAAAAGCACCCTATTGTGACTGGTCCAGAGGCTCCATGCATCCTCGGCATAGACTACCTCAAGAGAGGGTACTTCAAAGACCCAAAAGGGTACCGGTGGGCTTTTGGTATTGCTGCTTTGGAGACTGAGGAAATTGAGCAGCTGTCCACCTTGCCTGGTCTCTCAGAAGATCCCTCTGCTGTGGGGTTGCTGAAAGTTGAAGAACAACAAGTGCCAATTGCGACCACAACAGTGCACCGGCGGCAATATCGCACCAACCGAGACTCCCTGATTCCCATCCATCAGCTGATCCGTAGACTGGAGAGTCAGGGGGTGATCAGCAGGACCCGCTCACCCTTCAATAGCCCCATTTGGCCAGTGCGAAAGTCTAATGGAGAATGGAGACTAACAGTAGACTATCGTGGCCTGAATGAAGTCACACCACCATTGAGTGCTGCCGTACCGGACATGCTAGAACTTCAGTATGAACTAGAGTCAAAAGCAGCCAAGTGGTATGCCACGATTGATATTGCCAATGCATTTTTCTCCATTCCTTTGGCAGCAGAGTGCAGGCCCCAGTTTGCTTTTACTTGGAGGGGTGTCCAGTTCACTTGGAACCGACTGCCCCAGGGGTGGAAACACAGCCCTACCATTTGCCATGGACTGATCCAGACTGCACTGGAACAGGGGCAAGCTCCAGAACACCTGCAATACATTGATGACATTATTGTGTGGGGCGATACAGCGGAAGAAGTCTTTGAGAAAGGGAGGAAAATAATCCAAATCCTGCTGAAAGCCGGTTTTGCCATAAAACGGAGTAAGGTCAAGGGACCTGCACAGGAGATTCAATTTTTGGGAATAAAATGGCAAGATGGACGTAGACAGATCCCCACAGATGTGATCAACAAGATAACAGCAATGTCTCCACCAACTAATAAGAAAGAAACGCAAGCTTTCTTGGGTGCAGTGGGGTTCTGGAGAATGCACATCCCAAATTACAGTTCGATTGTAAGCCCTCTCTATCATGTGACCCGGAAGAAGAATGATTTCAAATGGGGCCCTGAGCAGCAACAAGCCTTTGAGCAAATTAAACGCGAGATAGTTCATGCAGTAGCCCTTGGACCAGTCCGGACTGGGCCAGATGTAAAAAATGTGCTGTACACTGCAGCTGGGGAGAACGGTCCTACCTGGAGCCTCTGGCAGAAAGCTCCAGGGGAGACTCGAGGTCGACCCCTCGGCTTTTGGAGTCGGGGATACAAAGGATCTGAGGCCAGCTATACCCCAACTGAGAAAGAGATACTGGCAGCCTATGAAGGGGTTCGAGCTGCTTCGGAAGTGATTGGCACTGAAGCACAGCTCCTCCTGGCACCCCGGCTGCCCGTGCTGGGCTGGATGTTCAAAGGCAGGGTCTCCTCTACACATCATGCAACTGATGCTACATGGAGTAAATGGGCTGCACTAATTACACAACGAACTCGAATAGGAAATCCCAGTCGTCCAGGCATTCTAGAAGTCATCATGGACTGGCCAGAGGGCAAAGATTTCGGAATGTCACCAGAGGAGGAGGTGGTGCGTGCTGAAGAGGCCCCACCATATAATAAACTGTCAGAAAGTGAAAAGCAGTATGCCTTGTTTACTGATGGCTCTTGCCGTATTGTGGGAAAGCATCGGAGATGGAAGGCAGCTGTATGGAGTCCTGGACGACAAGTTGCAGAAACTGCTGAAGGAGAGGGTGAATCGAGTCAATTTGCCGAGGTGAAAGCCATCCAGCTGGCCCTGGACATTGCTGAACGAGAAAAGTGGCCAGTACTTTATCTCTATACTGACTCATGGATGGTGGCAAATGCCCTGTGGGGGTGGTTGAAGCAATGGAAGCAGAGCAACTGGCAACGCAGAGGTAAACCCATCTGGGCTGCTGCACTGTGGAAAGATATTGCTGCCCGGGTGCAGAATCTGGTGGTGAAGGTACGTCATGTAGATGCCCATGTACCCAAGAGTCGGGCCACTGAGGAACACCAGAACAACCAACAAGTGGATAAAGCGGCTAAGATTGAAGTGGCTCAGATGGACTTAGATTGGCAACATAAAGGTGAATTATTTTTGGCCCGGTGGGCCCATGACACTTCAGGCCATCAGGGCAGAGATGCAACATATAGATGGGCCCGTGACCGAGGGGTGGACTTAACAATGGACACTATTGCCCAGGTTATTCATGAGTGTGAAACATGTGCTGCAATTAAACAAGCCAAGCGGTTAAAGCCTCTTTGGTATGGAGGACGATGGTTGAAGTATAAATATGGGGAGGCCTGGCAGATTGACTATATCACACTGCCACCAACCCGCCAAGGCAAGCGCCATGTGCTTACCATGGTGGAAGCAACCACCGGGTGGCTGGAAACATACGCTGTGCCCCATGCCACTGCCCGGAACACCATCCTGGGCCTTGAGAAACAGATTTTGTGGCGACACGGCACCCCAGAGAGAATTGAGTCAGACAATGGGACTCATTTCCGGAATAACCTTATAGATATTTGGGCCAAAGAGCATGGCATTGAGTGGGTATATCACATCCCCTACCATGCACCAGCCTCTGGGAAAATCGAACGGTACAATGGGCTGTTAAAAACTACACTGAGAGCGATGGGTGGGGGAACTTTCAAGCATTGGGATACACATTTACCAAAGGCCACCTGGTTGGTCAACACCAGAGGATCTGCCAACAGGGCTGGCCCAGCCCAGTCAGAACTTTTACATATTGTAGAGGGGGACAGAGTTCCCGTGGTGCATATGAAGAATTTGCTGGGGAAGACAGTCTGGGTTATTCCTGCTTCAGGTAAAGGCAAACCCACTCGTGGGATTGCTTTTGCTCAGGGACCTGGATATACTTGGTGGGTAATGCGGGAAGATGGGGAAGTCCGATGTATACCTCAAGGGGATTTGATATTAGGGGAAAACAGCCAGTGAACTCAATTGTATGCTGTTGCCTGCTGTGTAATGCTTTTATAGCCCATCAACTAGATGTCTCCAGGTCACCAGCGACTGGCCCTGACTTCCCTCCAGCCATCATCCCAACAGAGAATGAACTTGGAACATCATGGACCGAATGGACTCGGCAGCATTATAGGGATTGGTCCATGCACTAAGAAAATGATTTTTTTTCCTCTTGGTCTGTATGTATATGGATGTATATATGTGGGAGAGCGATGGTGTATTGAAAATGTGGGATCTGAGCACGACGTGAATGGTATGGAATAAGGGGTGGATAATGTCCTGGGTTCAGCAGTAGCAGTCATGTTTTTTCCTTTGTGTTAACTGGTGCAGTGCTGTGTTTTGACTTCTAGTTTTGAGAACAGCGTTGGTGAAGCCGATGTTTTCGGTTGTTGCTAAGTGATGTTTACCCTGACCAAGGACTTTGTGAGGCTCATGCTCTGCCAGGGAGGAGGGGAAGCTGTGAGGAAGCAGAGACGGGGCGCCTGACCCGGGCTAGCCGGGGAGGTATTCCATACCACAGCACGTCATGCCCGGGGTGGGGGGTAACTGGGAGTTGCCCGGAAGGACAGGGGCTTCCGGGTGGAACTCGTTTTCTTGGCCGGTGGTATCGTATTCTCTTCCCTTGTTATTTTCCCTTATCATTGTTTTAGCTGATAGTAGCGGTGGTGATTTGTTGCTGGACTGTTCTTGTCTCAACCCGTAGGAGTTGCACTCTCTCGATCCTCCTCCCCGTTCCTCCGGGAGCGGGGAAGGGGAGAGCCCCGGTGCAGGGAGGGGGGGGAGACGAACACGGACCTTGATTGTTGTCAGCTTGGCACCACTCACTGGGAGTGAGTGAACAAGTTACCTGACTGGGTTTAAACCACGACACCCCCATTTTCAAGAAGGGGAAAATGGAAGACCCAGGGAACTATAGACCAGTCAGTCTCACCTCTGTGCCTGGCAAAATCTTGGAGCAGATTCTCCTGGTGGGCCTGCTAAGGCACATGAAAAAAACCAAGGTGGTTGGTGACAGCCAGCATGGCTTCACTAAGGGTAAATCCTGCCTGAACAATTTGGTGGCCTTCTATGATAGGGCTACAGAACTGATGGACAGGGGTAGAGCAGTTGACATCATCTACCTGGACTTGTGCATAGCGTTCCACACTGTCCCCCATGACATTCTTGTCTCTAAATTGGAGAGACATTAATTTGATAGATGGATGACTCAGTGGAAAATGAACTGGCTGGATGGCCACACACAAAGAGTTGTGGTAAATGGCTCAATGTCCAGCTGGAGACCAGTAACAAGTGGTTTCCCTCAGGGATCGGTGTTGGGGCCAGTCTTGTTCAACATCTTTGTCGATTACAGGGACAGTGGGATTGAGTGCACCCTCAGCAAGTTTGCTCCCCGCTCCTGGAGGGATGGGGAGGAGAATCAAAGAATGTAAATCCCACGGGTTGACATAAGAACAGTCCAATAATTAAGGTATAACACAAAACCACTAGTCCTGCCACCAATAATAATGATAAGGGAAATAAAAATGGAAGAGAATATGAAACTAAAAAGGGAAAAGGAAAAGAAAACATTAAACCCAAGTGATGCACAATACAATTGTCACCACCTACTGACCAATACTCAGCCTGACCCAAGCAGCAATCTGGGCCTTCTGGGTAACTCTCCCCAGTTTATATACTGGGCCTGACCTGCTGTGGTATGGAGTACCCCTTCGGCTAGTTTGGTTCAGGTGTCCTGTCTCTGCTTCCTCAAGGACTGAAAAGTCCTTGATTGAAATAAGCATTTCTTAGCAACAACTAAAAACTTCAGTGTTTATCAACATTGTTCTCAGGTGTTCAAGGCCAGGTTGGATGGTGTCTTGGGTGACAGGGTTTAGTGCGAGGTGTCCCTGCCCATGGCAGGGGGTTAGAACTAGATGATCCTTTCCAACTGTAACTATTCTATGATTCTAATAACAAAAGTGAGGGAGCAGAAGCCACATGCTTCTTTGTAAGATTAAGATAAATACTATTTCATGCTAATACCAGCAACTTTCTGTGGAGGTTGACTAAGAGAAAGGACTGGAAGACCACAGCCTGCAAGACTTGGTTTCTTTCCCCTTCATCTACTAATAGATGCAGGAATATTACTCCCATCTATGAAGGGAGAAGATAGATACTCTTAATCATCCCTCCCAGACTGTTGTTTGTTTTCTATTCGTTTGTTGCAGGCTTGTCTGTACACAGTCAGCATAACACCATTGTAAGAAAGAACTAATTCCTCAGGGACTTCATACCTTAGGGGAAACTATGTTGGGGAAAACTTAATCTAACTTACTTTTTCCTTTGCAAAGCATAACTTGGGATCCCTACTGCCAAAAAGCATTATTTGAAACAAGAAGATTTCAAACGACATAAGGAGAAGACTTTTCATCATGAAGACAGTAAAGCAATGGACCAGACTGCCCAAAGAGGCTGTGCATTCCCCATCCTTGGAAGACTTCAGACCTGATGGGATAAAGCCCTGAGCAATCTGGTTTGACCTCAGAGCTGACCTTGCTTGAGCAGAAAAATGGGCTAGACACCTCCCAAGCTCCTTTCCAGCCTCAGTTATCATATGATCCAGGGAACACTTGGCATCTTTTCCATAGGAATTGGAACAGACACAACATTTTGTGTAGCCCAGTACTCTATCTTCATTCTTGGCAGTCCTGATAACAGCTCTCCCCCTCCACACCCTATAGTTTGCCAGGCCTTGCACTAAAGCAGTGTTGAGCTTCCCTTCTCAAAGTAGGACTTCAGTCATTTAAAAAAAAAAAAGAAATTTTACATTTTAAAGCTGTCTGCCACAGACTATTTATCGGACATGGAGAATGATTTGTTTCTGTTTTCCTGGGTTTTAGCTTGCTGAGAGCTGAGTCACCAAGTAATCAACAGATTAATGTAATCTGTTCAAAAGCCATCACCATTAGTTCTTGTCAAGTTCACAAGCACTCCATTACGGTATCATCTCTATGTTTGAGATGGAAAAGTCTCCAGGATTTATAGTTCTTGTGGGAAAAATCCCTAGATAAAAAGAAATCTTTGTGACTGGGAGAAATAAGGTACCTTTTCATACAGTAACACCACAGCAGGATTTTGGCATCCTTTCTAGTGAATGCTTTTATCATCAACCCTCAGATAAGGAGTTTGGGGTATGTCATACATCTGTCATTTGATTGCTACCTAAAAATAGTCATGCCTAACTCAGTGGCATATAGGACTTAGCCTTTACCAGGTCTTTAATCTGAAATTATTTTATTTCCAATTGAACCAAGTAATTTTACTTTCTCTGGGATGGAAGCATGCAAAAAGGGTGGTCTTGACTTCTCTAGAGCTCTGACTTTCTCTGGGATGTCAGCATGCAGAAAGGGTGGTCTTGACTTCTCTAGAGTTCTGACTTTCTCTGTGTGGGCTTGGTCTGAGCCAGAAATGCAAAAAGGAAAGGCAGAGGCTGGCAGGGGCACCTCGCAGAGGAGCCATTGTTTAAAAATAGGGTGCTGGTTAAAATAATAACAGAGTGGCAACTGTAAAAGGTCAGGCTGGCCTAGATGTGTGGCATGAGGAGACTGCTAGACTTCACAGTTATTTTGATAAGATACATGCTAACACTGCTGCCCAAGGTCCTGTCCATACAAACCTCACTGAAGTAATACATCCATCCCCTTGTTTGCAAGTGAAATTGCTGTTGAGGGTATGTAAGAGCCAGTCCAGCCTCCCAAAAAGTCAAGTTAATTCTAAAAGCTTTCCTGCATGAGCAGGTTGATGGAAGGGATCTGAACAGCATCAAGACTTCTCCCTGAGACACTTCTCCTTGCAGCCTGTGGATCCATCATGTGCACAGTAGACAGGACACACATTCTCCCTGTTTCCCCAAGTCTGTCAGTACCTCTCTCTAGGCTGTCCCTAGGTAACAGAATCGTTTTGTACTGGCCTGGCTAGTACCAGGGCACGAGAGATTGTGGCTGTTGTGACACAGAGGTCCCCAGGGCTACACTTCCTAGCATAGGTGTACAAACGGCATGTCATATGCAATTGTGCCTGTGCCTCTGTTGGTTGCAAAACCTGCATGTGCAATAGGCGTACAACAGTGAGGTAGGATCTTCCCCCCTCTCTCCTTTTGCCTCCAAGGTATTCAGATTGTGCAAATGCCTCTTGTTTGTGCTCAAGTCTCCAGGTGCTCAGCTCTCTGTACCCAAGCAGTGGTGATTTTAACTTACCCGTCGCTCCTTATCACCATATTCAATGCCCAAGGTATCCATGGCACGTACAATTGCTGCCAGTGACTGTATAGTGTTGCTGTAGACCACTGGCTTGTACTGCTTCACGTCTTCTCCAGAGAAGCCATCCTCATGGATGATCCTGAAGAAAATGCAAAGGACAAAAACCTCTTGAGAATGTCATTTCAATGGGGGAGACATTTAAAAGAGAGCTGTGTTCTTTTGAAGAGCACATCTGCCAGCTCAATTCACTTAATTCAGTCATCATTTCTTTTTAAACCTTTCTGGTTGTTCACCAGTCGTGTGTCTGAGGCCAGTGCCTGAATTTATCACACCTTTTACTCTCTCTCAAGGAGGTGTTGTGCAGGGTCAGTGCATACAGTACCTCCCTCCCAACCAAACTGCAAACACCGGAGCCCGGAGATCCTCATGTTTGCGTGCTCACCAGTCACAGAATGGGGGTGCCAGGTCCTACATTACTTTCCTTGTCACGGTCTGTGGAAATATGTTCAGTGCTTGCAATGACCATCAGATCAGATCTTAACCACTGAAACAAGTGATAGAAAGACACCTGGGCTGCCTTACAAAAAGAACCAGAATTGAAATAGCACTGAACACATGGGGACACAGGCATGAACAGGGGAAGTGACAGCTGTGTAGCACTTAAAAGTATTTACAACCCTTCACGCCTCCTCCCTCCTTCCTTCTACCTTAATAACAGTGCTGGGAGTTTTGTTGCCTCAAGGCATGTTATGATGTTATCCCCCTCCCGAAGTGAGGTGGGAATGAGACCCACATCCTATCAATCAGCTCCGCATGCTGGATGCTCTGTGCATTAGTCTCTATTAAACTCCACAAAAGGAATGATGGAACAAATTCTTGCAGTCCTTTGCTCAGGTTGGAAGACTGACCCTATAATTTCTTCAACCCTAAGTAACTTAAGAACTAAGCAGAACTAATCCCAGTGTGTCTAGAAGACAACTTGGATTTTCAGATCTAATTGTGTTTGACAATAATTCTTCTCAGTGAAGGCATAAGTTATGATCCTGTCTCTTAAATACCAGCAGGGAGGATGATCTGCTTAGGCAAAACGAAGTCCTTGCTTGCTCATCCACTGGACAAGAGAAGAGTCCTTCGGTAACAGATCTGGTCACTGGTAAAACTCTCATCCTGTCTATAACATGGGGCTTTGTTTCCTTTTTTTCTAAATCAGATGCACACCAACCAAGATCCTGAGCAGCGCTGGCACCCCCCTGGGGAGAGGCAATACTAGCAGGGATCACAGTGAGCTTGCAATACAGTGCTGGGGGGTAGTGGTGGAGAACGGGGCTGGATGCCAACCTCGTGTTGTTAACAGATGACTACATGAAGAACAAGGCTGATTGACTGATTGATAGAAACATGCTGACAAAGACACAGATCTACTCCCACTGATGTGCAGCTCACAAAAGGTTTTCTAACACAAGCGGCCAACTCTCTGCTCTCCCCACCACAACGTTTGCTCACACGTCACTGAACACTGAGCTCCTGGAAGGAGCTGCTCCAACACTCTCCAAGTCCTGGGAAAATATGACTACAAGTAAAGACAGCCCAAGACAGGTAGTAGTTCAAATGAATTGGTGTTCAGGAAATTTTTAAGCTACTGATCTGGTACTGATCAGCACATGACAGATCCACCATGGTGGGGCTGGACCTCAGCCTGGGGCTGATCAAAGCAAGAAGCCAGTTTGCCAAGGTCACTCCTGGTGGGAATACTTGTCCATCTAACCTGAAAACCTCCTGGATCAGAGGCTAGATTCCCCCCTCCTTGCTCCAATCTATTCTGGCACTTTCTTTGTAGCCCTTTCTCCTGGGTTCAGCAGTAGCAGTCATTTTTCTCCTTCTTAGTAGCCGGTGCAGTGCTGTGTTTTTGACTTTCAGCCTGGGAACAGCGCTGATAACACCAATGTTTTTAGTTGTTGCTAAGTAATGTTTTCTCTGACCAAGGACTTTGAGTCTCATGCTCTGCCAGGGAGGAGGGGAAGACAGGAGGAAGCAGAGACAGGACACCTGACCCAAACTAGCCAAAGGGGTATTCCATATGACAGCACGTCATGCCCAGGATGTAGAACTGGGGGAAGTTACCAGGAAGGGCTAGATCACTGATCGGTGGGGCTGGGTATCAGTTGGCAGGTGGTGAGTGGTTGTATTCTCTTCCCTTGTTATTTCCCTTATCATTATTATTACTGGTGGTAGGAGTACTGGTTTTGTGTTATACCTTAGTTACTGGACTGTTCTTATCTCAAGCCGTGGGAGTTACATTCTTTCGATTCTCCTCCCCATCCCTCCAGGAGGGAAAAGGGGAGAAGGGGGGGAGGAGGAAGGGGGGGAGTGAGAGAGCGACTACGTGTTTCTGAGATACTGACTGGACTTAAACCACGACAGTTCTTTTTGGCGCCCAACGTGGGGCTAGAAGGATTGAGATAAAGACAGATCTGACCAGAGTCTGTCTAATCGTATTTGTGATAAGCATTTCTGGTTTTGGATTTATAGTCACTCGTCACAATGATGATTTATTGGCTATCAAAGTTGTTGCTCTTGATCTCAGTTTCAGTATGTCATACCTTACAGTCCGTATTTGCTGTGTTAGTGTTTATCGGCTGCGGGGCTTGGGCTAAGGTTCTTATTTCATTGTACTTTATAGTAATGACTTGTAATACAAAAGAATCATTGATCATGAAACTGATCTGGCTTGCGTTCTCAGTGTGGTCACCACCTCTATACTTTGGGAGGTATATAAGGGAAGTGTATAGCAATTACAAATCTTTTGTTCCCTCCTTGGGTGGTCAATCTATGAAGGAGACATTCCCTTATGTTTCCACCCACTCCCCCCCCACCAGACTATTTACAGCATTATTTGAGAGTTCTGAGGGTTTTGAATGGCCTTTGAATGCCCTCGAGACCTGCCTGCTGATTGTGATTGGGATCACCATGTTGGCACACATACAGAGTGCATTTTACCCACAACCATTTTGTCTGATCTCGAAAGTTAAGCAGAGGTGGGTTTGGGTGTTGTCTAGGGTTAGACGGTGATATAGGAGGACCAAGAGGTATTTCCCCCAAGGCTGGACAGTCATGAGTGGCAGGGTGTGTAGGATAGTATGGGCAAATGTCTAGGCCAGTGGGCCCCTCCAGTGCTTTGGAATTTCTCCAATGAACAAGTGCAAAATCCAGAAAAATTAGTAAAACACTTTAATGCGGTGCATTGTCATCCTGGTCATACCAGAGAGGGACAAATCATGGCAATGTGCTGGGGCTTGGCCTATGCTTACAGAGCCCTGTTCCACACTATCCAGCACCTTCAAAAGGAAAAAAATGTCCCTGGATCTGATGGCCACGCAGCTACTACATCTTCAAGCACAGCAGCAACACCAACCCCAGCAACAAGTGCTTTGGAGGAACTGGAGTGAATTGAAGAGGAGAACAAAGGTCAAGGATGATCATCCCATGAAAGCTGTGGCTTCAGTCTCTGGGGAGCAGGTTCCCAGATGGAGTAGAAGAGCTGATTTTACTTCAGCTCCTGTGATAAAGACTTATCCCTGTCAACAAGCCCTAAGTGATCCATGTGATTATTATTCAAGGGGCCCTGCCTCCAACCAGGTGGAGGTAGGGGACAATCGGATTTACTGGACTGTGTGGATCAGATGGCCTGGCACATCAGTCCCACAGAAGTATAAGGCTCTAGTAGATACCAGTGCACAGTGTACCCTGATACCATCAAGCTGTCAAGGGGTGGAATCCATTTATGTCTATGGAGTGACAGGACGATCCCAAGAGTTGACTGTACTGGATGCTGAAATCAGCCTGACTGGGAGAAAATGGAAAAAGCACCCCATTGTGACTGATCCAGATGATCCATGCATCCTTGGCATAGACTACCTCAGCAGAGGATACTTCAAAGACCCAAAAGGGTACTGTCGTGGTTACCCTGTTGGCAAGTCAGCCATGCAGTCTACTCCCCCCCCCTCCCCTTTTCTTTCCCCCGCTCCCAGAGGGATGGGAAGGAGAACTGAAAGTATGTAGCTCCAAGGGTTGAGATAAGAACAGTTTAATAACTAAGGTATAACACAAATCACTACTGCTACCACCAATAATAATAATCATAAAAGAAATAACAAGGGAAGAGAATACAACACCTCACCACCTGCCGACCGATACCTTGCCCCCACTCGGCAGTGTTCTAGCCCTTCCTGATAACTGCCCCTAGTTCTACATCCTGGGCATGACATGAGGCGGTATGGAATAACTTTTTGGCTAGTTTGTGTCAGGTGTCCTGTCTCTGCTTCCCTCCAGATTCCCCTCCTCCCTGGCAGAGCATGTGTCCTGGGTTCAGCAGTAGCAGTCATGTTTCTTCTTCTTGGTAGCTGGAGCAGTGCTGTGTTTTGACTTTCGTCCTGGGAACAGAACTGATAGAGATGTTTTGGTTTGGCCAAGGACTTTGTGAGGCTCATGCTCTGCCAGGGAGGAGGGGAAGCCGGGAGGAAGCAGAGACAGGACACCTGACCCAAACTGACCAAAGAGGTATTCCATACCACAGCACGTCATGCCCAGGATGTAACTGGGAGTTAGCCGGAAGGGCTGGGAGACTGCAGGGCTGGAGGAGGTATCGGTCGGAGCTTGGTCGGGCTTGGGGGGCGAGTTATCGGTCAGCTGGTGCTGAGGTGTTGTATTCTCTTCCCTTGTTATTTCCTTTATCATTATTATCATTGGTGGTAGCAGTCGTGATTTGTGTTATACCTTAGTTACTAAACTGTTCTTATCTCAACCCGTGGGAGTTGCATTCTTTTCGATTCTCCTCTCTGTCCCTCCGGGAGCAGGGGGAGGGCAAGAAAGGGGGGGAAGTGAGCGAACGAATTACCTGACTGGGTTTAAACCACGACAGCATGAGACTTAGAAAGTCCTTGGTCAGAGTAAACATTACTTAGCAAAAACTAAAAACATCGGTGTTATCATTGCTGTTCCCAGGCCGAAAGTCAAAACCACAGCGCTGCACCAGCTACTAAGAAGGAGAAAAAATGACTGCTACTGCTGAACCCAGGACAGTATCCATCCCTTATTCTGTACCATTCACGTCATGCTTAGATCCCACATTTTCAATATACCATCACTCTTATCTCAGTGCACTCTTATCTTAGTGCATGGACCAATCCCTATAAAGCTGCTGAGTCCATCCGTCCATGATGTCAGGCTCCATCTCTTGTAACAGTCTTTCAGAACAGGAGAGGCTATGTGCAGTGTTCACACTCGTGAATAACCTGGGCAATAGTGTCCATTGCTAAGTCCACCCCTCGATCATGAGTCCATCTATATGTTGCATCTCTGCCCTGATGGCGTGAAGAGCCATGGGCCCACCAGGCCCAAAATTATTCGCCCTCCCCTTCAACAGTTTCTGCAACTTGTTGTTGGGGACTCCATACAGCTGCCCTTCCATCTGCAACGCTTCCAAAGCACTGGAGGGGCCCACTGTACTAGATACTCGCCCATACTGTCCCACTCATGACTGTCCAGCCTTTGGAAAAACCTCTTGGTCCTCCTATGTCATCATCTAACCCTAGACAAGACCCAAACCCGACTCTGCTTAACTTTCGAGATCAGACAAAATGGTCGCAGGTAGAACACACTCTGTAGAGTAGAACACACAATGATAGGACAAGCGGTAATGGGTACAAACTGGAACACAAGAGGTTCCACTTAAACTTGAGAAGAAACTTCTTCTCAGTGAGGGTGACGGAACACTGGAACAGGCTGCCCAGGGAGGTTGTGCAGTCTCCTTCCCTGGAGACATTCAAAACCCGCCTGGACGCATTCCTGTGTAACATTATCTAGGTGTTCCTGCTCCGGCAGGGGGATTGGACTAGATGATCTTTCGAGGTCCCTTCCAATCTCTAACATACTGTGTGATACTGTATGTGTGCCAACATAGTGATCCCCATCACAATCAGCAGGCATGTCCCAAGGGTACTCAAAGGCCATTTAAAACCTTCAGAACTTTCAAATGATGCTGCTGTACTTGTCACTGGGGCTGTTGTAACTGCTGTGCTTGCTGGCTGTCTCACCACCAGCTTCTCTTTTTCTGAGTCCATATCTTCCTCCTCTGCCTTGCTGGAAAATGCTGCATGGTCTCCTGCATCCTCCACTTGTCCCCAGTGCCTGAGGCTGGACCCAGCGGAGGCTCCCAAAGGTGGTATCTTGCTCTGTGCATCCTTCTGGGGCTCATGCTCGCTGGGCTCGGCAGGCGGCTGCCAGGGGATGCTCTCGGCTGATGCGGGGCCTGGGCTCAGCTGCAGAGCCTTTGCCGAGCCCTCCCGCTGCTCGGCAGCCGCCTGCTTCCCCTCCTTCGACCACCCCGACCTCCTCCAACAGCAGCCGTGGGGCTGGGCTCAGCCGCGGGCCCGGATCCTCCACCGCCCCCTCCCCACCTCCTTCCCCTCCATGACCGCCCCAACCTCCTCCACCGGCAGGCACTCCCTCATGGCCTCCAGTCCCGCACCCACTGACGCTTGGTCCCCGAGGCCGCTCTCCCAGGCCACTTCGGCCACTGGCAGCTCTCCGGGGAACTCCCCCTCGGCTCCCTGCAGCCTCATGAAGACGGAGGAGAGGACAAAAGCCAGAACAGTGAAGAGCAGCAGGACAGCCAGGTACAAGTCCACGGCCACCTCCTGGGATCCCACCCTGCTGTCCGAGCCTGCCCGTATTACAAATAATTACCGTAAAGTACAATGAGACAAGAACCTTAGCCCAAGGCCCCCAGCCGATAAACAGTAAAACAGCAAATACCGGCTGCAAGTAAGGCACAACATGCCAGAACTGTGAGATCAAAAGCAACAACTTTAGAAGCCAACAAATCAGAATTGGGACAAGTGACTATTAATCCAAAACAATGAATGCTTATCACAAATACTATTGGACACACTCTGGTCAGATCTGTCGTTCTCTCAATCCTTCATGCCCCATGTTGGACGCCAAAAAGAACTGTTGTGGTTTAAACCCTGTTGGAAAGTCAGCCACGCAGTCTACTGCCCCCCCCACCCCTTCTTTCCCCCGCTCCCAAAGGGATGGGAAGGAGAATTGAATGCACGTATCTCCTACGGTTTGAGATAAGAACAGTTTAACAACTAAGGTCTAACACAAATCACTACTGCTACCACCAGTAAAAATAAAGATAAAGAAAATAAAAAAGGGAAGAGAATACAACATCTCACCACCTGCCGACCTATACCTTGCCCCCACCCAGCAGTGATCTAGCTCTTCCGGATAACTGCCCCTAGTTCTACATCGTAGGCATAACGTGTGGTGGTATGGAATACCTCTTTGGCTAGTTTGTGTCAGGTGTCCTGTCTCTGCTTCACTCTGGCTTCCCCTCCTCCCTGGCAGAGCATGAAACTCAGAAAGTCCTTGGTCAGACTAAACATTTGAGCAGTAACTAAAACATCGGTGTGATCAGCGCTGTTCCCAGGACGAAAGTAAAAACCACAGCGCTGCACCAGCTACTAAGAAAGAGAAAAAAGGACTGCTACTGCTGAACCCAGGACAGGTACTGATGGGCTTTTGGTATTGCTGCTTTGGAGACTGAGGAAATTGAGCAGCTGCCCACCTTGCCTGGTCTCTCAGAGGATCCTTCTGTTGTGGGGGTGCTGAAGGTCGAAGAACAACAGGTGCCAAATGCAACCACAACAATGGCAATATCACACCAAACAAGACTCCCCGATTCCCATCCGTAAGCTGATCCATAGACTGAAGAGCCAAGGAGTGATGAGTAGGACTCGCTCGCCCTTTAATAGCCCCATATGGCCAGTGCAAAAGTCTAATGGAGAATGGAGACTAACAGTAGACTATTGTGGCCTGAATGAAGTCACACCACCATTGAGTGCTGCCATACCGGACATGCTAGAACTTCAGTATGAACTGGACTCAAAAGCAACCAAGTGGCATGCCACAACTGATATCACCAATGCATTTTTCTCAATTCCTTTGGCAGCAGAGTGCAGGCCACAGTTCACTTTTACTTGGAGGGGTATCCAGTATGCTTGGAACTGACTGCCCCAGGGGTGGAAACACAGCCCTACCATCAGCCATAGACTGATCAAGGCTGCACTGGAACAGGGGCAAGCTCCAGAACACCTGCATTATATTGATGACATCCCTGTGTGGGGTGATACAGGGGAAGAAGTTTTTGAGAAAGGGAGGGAAATAATCCAAATCCTGCCGAAAGCCAGTTTTGCCATAAAAGGGAGTATGTTCAAGGGACCTGCACAGGAGATTCAATATTTGGGAATAAAATGGCAAGATGGATGTCACCAGATCTCCACAGATGTGATCAGCAAGATAACAGCAATGTCTCCAAGAAGTAATAAGGAAGAAAAACAAGCTTTCTTAGATGTTGTGGGGTTCTGGAGAATGCACATCCCAAATTAGTTTGATTGTAAGCCCTCTCTAACATGTGACCTGGAAGACTGATGATGTTAAATGGGGCCCTGAACAACAAGCCTTTGAGTAAATTAAATGACAGATAGTTCATGCAGTAGCCCTTGGACCAGTCCAGATCGCCCCAGATGTAAAAAATGTACTGTACACTGCAGCTGGGGAGAATGGTCCTACCTGGAGCCTCTGGCAGAAAGCTCCAGGGGAGACTCGAGGTCGACCCCTCGGCTTTTGGAGTTGGGGATACAGAGGGCCCAGGGCTGGCTATACTTCAACTGAAAAACAGACATTGGCAGCCTATGAAGGGGTTTGAGCTACTTCAGAAGTGATAGACACTGTAGCACAGCTCTTCCTGGCACCTTGGTTGCCTGTACTAGGCTGGATGTTCAAAGGTAGGGTCTCCTCTACACATCATGCAACTGATGCTACATGGAGTAAGTGGGCTACACTAATTACACAATGAGTTCGAATAGGAAATAACAGACGTCCAGGAATTCTAGAAATCATCATGGACTGGCCAGAGGGCAAAGATTTCGGAATGTCACCAGAGGAGGAGGTGATGAGTGCTGAAAGGCCCCACCATATAATAAACTGCCAGAAAGTGAAAAGCAATATGCCTTGTTCAATGATGGGTCCTGCTGTATTATGGGAATGCATTGGAGATGGAAGGCAGCTGTATAGAGTCCCATATGACAAGTTGCAGGAACTGCTGAAGGAGAGGGTGAATCGAGTCAGTTTGCTGAGGTGAAAGCCGTCTAGCTGGCCCTGGACATTTCTGAACAAGAAAAGTGGCCAGTACTTTCTCTCTATACTGACACATGGATGGTGACAAATGCCCTGTGGGAATGGTTGCAGCAATGGAAGCAGAGCAACTGGCAACGCAGAGGTAAATCCATCTGGGCTGCTGCACTGTGGAAAGATATCACTGCCCGGGTGCAGAACCTGGTGGTGAAGGTACGCCACGTAGATGCGCATGTCCCCAAGAGTCGGGCCACTGAGGAACACCAGAACAACCAAGAAGTGGATAAAGCTGCTAAGATTGAAGTGGTTCAGATGGACTTAGATTGGCAACATAAGGGTGAATTATTTTTGTCCCGGTGGGGCCATGACACTTCAGGCCATCAGGGCAGAGATTCAACATACAGATGGGCTCGTGATCAAGGGGTGGACTTAACAACAAACACTATTGCCCAGGTTATTCACGAGTGTGAAACATGTTCTTCAACTAAGCAAGCCAAACAGTTAAATCCTCCTTGGTATGGAGGACGATGGCTGAAGTACAAATATGGGCACGCCTGGCAGATTGACTGTATCACACTGCCGACATCCCGCCAAAGCAAGCGACATGTTCTTACCATGGTGGAAGCAACCACCTGAGCCTTGAGAAACAGATTTTGGGGGGATACACAATTACCAAAGGCCACCTGGTTGGTCGACACCAGAGCATCGTCCAACAGGGCTGGCCCCGACCAGTCAAAACTTTTACATACTGTAGAAGGGGACAAAGTTCCTGTGGTGCATAACAAATTTGCTGGAGAAGACAGTCTGGGTTATTCCTGCTTCAGTTAAAGGGAAATCCACTTGTGGGATTGCTTTTGCTCAGGGACCTGGATATACTTGGTGGGTAATGCAGGAAGATAGGGAAGTCTGATGTTTAACTCAAGGCGATTTGATTTTAGGGGAAAACAGCCAGTGAGCTCAATTGTATGCTGTTGCCTGCTATGTAGCACTTTTATAGCCCACCAACTAGATGTCTTCAGGTCACCAGTGACTGGCCCTGACTTCCCTCTGACCATCATCCCAACAGAGAATGAACTGTGATGAAACCAGACAAGTTCTGCGGTATCATCAGCATGCAACAATCCAACACTGCACACTGTCTCTCCTGCTCTGAAAGACTGTTACAAGAGTTGAAGCCCGACATCATGGACCTGCTGAACTCAGCAGCTTTATAGGGATTGGTCCATGCACTAAGGAATGATATCTCTCTCTCCCTCTCTCTGTGTGGATGTATATATATGTATATATATAAGAGTGACAGTATATTGAAAATGTGGGATCTGAACATGATGTGAATGGTATGGAATAAGGTGTGGATACTGTCCTGGGTTCAGCAGTAGCAGTCATTTTTCCCCTTCTTAGTAGCCGGTACAGTGCTGTGGTTTTGACTTTCAGTTTGGGAACAGCAATGATAACACCAATGTTTCTAGTTGTTGCCAAGTAATGTTTACTCTGACCAAGGACTTTCTGAGTCTCATGTTCTGCCAGGGAGGAGGGGAAGCTGGAAGGAAGCAGACAGGACACCTGACCCAAAACAGACAAAGAGGTATTCCATACCACAGCACGTCATGCCCAGTGTATGAACTGGGGGCAGTTACCTGGAAGGGCTAGATCGCTGCTTGGGTCGGGCTGGGTATCAGTCGGCAGGTGGTGAGCGTATGTATTCTCTTCCCTTGTTATTTCACTTATCAATATTATTATTGGTGGTGCAGCAGTGTTTTGTGTTATACCTTAGTTACTGGACTGTGTTTATCTCAACCCGTGAGAGTTACATTCTTTCGATTCTCCTCCCCATCCGTCTGGGAGCTGGGGGGAGGAAGGGGGGGAGTGAAAGAGCGACTACATGCTTCTGAGTTACTGACTGGACTTAAACCACAACACCCTTCTAACCTAAGCCAGGTTTAGTTAATACAATGATTCTTTCCTACACCTTCTCCAGCTGGGTCCAGGGAGAGAGATGGCAGTGCTCAGCAGTGGAGCCTGTTGTGGACATTCCTTCTTCCCCTCTTTCTTCCATCTCCCAGTATCTTTGAACCCTTTCACAGCTCTGCATGAAGGTTCTCCCTTCCTGACTGACACAGCCCTGCCTTGTCTCCTGCACTTTGTCACCACTCCAAAATGTCAAGCCAATGCCTCTGAAATGTTTCCTGCTAAATTCAGGAAACATTGTGGCTTCAAACTGTCTTTGTCACCGTAAAAGACATGCATAGAGACTTCCAATTGCCCACCAGGGAAAATAAATCTCATACTGTTTCTGTTTTACCTAAGATGATTTACTTTCAATCAGCAATATGTTTCCAGATGAAGTTTTCCCATATCAATTTGCTTAAATACATGCAGATAGGAAATCACCAGGGGATTATTATACTCAAAGTGTAGCACAAGCCAATATCTTGAAAATGAATGGTCCAGTTCCTTTAAGAGCTTCTCACCTTCATCTGGGCAAATTAAGGACTTCAAGGTCATTGTACTCGGGGGTCTAGGATGCTGCCCTGGGTTTGGTGGCAGTGGTACCCCGCACTGCACCCACAGCTCTGTTTCCACCTGGATGGTCATGTGCTACTCTGCAGCTTCTCCTTCCATGTCAGTAAAGTTTAAACCTCCTGAGTGCTCTGTATGAGGAGTTTCTGAAGTCTACATGGACAATGTGGCAGAGAAAATCTTCCAGCCAATGCAAAGAGCATGAGGTGCTAGAGGGTGTAAGTGCTGCTTGTAACTGCAGGAGATCACTTGGGCCACGACAGAGGGGAGGTGGCATGGAATGGACAATTGAGCATCTGCCCACCAATGTATTTTTGCTCAGGCTATTAAGAAGCCCATTCATTCATGGACATTTAGGGTACAGACTGATCCAAGGTGGATTTTATGTGAAGGCTTCGAATACACATACAAGTTTATTCTTGCTTGGAAAACTTTTCTGATACATTTTTTTCTCTTTTCTCCTCTTTTTCTTTCAAAAATAATCTTCTCTGTTTCATATAATCATAGAATAGTTAGGGTTGGAAAGGACCTTAAGATCATCTAGTTCCAACCCCCCTGCCAGGGGCAGGGACACCTCACACTAAACCATGCCACCCAAGGAATCAAGCAAGATCATACTAGATCATCAATCATACCAGAATCAAGCAAGTTATTCTGGTGAGAATGCATACAATTTGAACAAAAAAAAAAAAAAAAAAAACCTTAATTTTGATGAAAACTCTAAACTTTGTTTCCAAATGGGGAAAAATAATCATGCAAAAATCTGATTTAATAATCTGCAAAAATCCCTAATGTGTAGGGAAGGGAAGGGGTTGATCAAATGTTGATGGAAAATCTTCTGCTAGAGGTAATCAGTTACTTCTAAATTTATTTTTACCTAGATAGGTGGTTTAAAATCTGTTTACAGTGGAGTTATAAAGCTAAATTCCAGTGATTCTCTTCTCACTCATTTAATAGCCTGAAATGTGATTAAAAACTCCTGGATTATATTAAACTAAATCAACAAAAATACCCATGACCTTATGTTTCAGAGACTGCAAAGGCACAGTCCAGACCTCTGCGACAGGGTGCAAATCTCTCCAAACTCTCATTCTTCTTCCCCTCTGTCTCTGCTTAAATGACACATACATTCATTGAGTTCTACATCGATGCTTAAATTTGTCTTTGGGCTGTCTTGAGGGGTGATCCCCACTTTGGTTGCACACTGTAGTTGAGAGATGATTTCCTGGCCTGCATGCTCAGTTCCATGTGTCCTTCATCAGCCTGGGGTATTGGTTTGGCTTTTGTACCCTGCATTTCGGATACACCAATGACCCTTCCCATCTTTGCTCTGTGAAGACTGTTTCAGCATTTACATTTTCTAACAGGAAGCAGCAGAGTGAAATACTCTGGTTTTAAGTGTGTGTATAAAACAAGTTTAAGAGTGTAAACACTCTACTGCATCCCGAAAGTAATTAATTACTGTTGATAAATGAAAGACACTGGTTCTGATATTTCAAAAGAAGGCAAGGCAGAACAGGCAGAGCAAATACAGCTATTGTTCTTGTACTCCACCCAAACTTAATAGGGACATAGTCATCCTTTAAAATGTAACACCACGAAGTCAGGAAAATGAAGCATCCTGTGGCTAACCTGTGACAATAAGTATCACCCACACCAAGCCTAATTGTGCATAGTCAATCATAGCAGTGGTTTTCCCCACCCAAGTAACTCTAATGATAGGGGATGGTGCTATATGGGTACAGTCAGAGAAAAAAAAAACAGCCATCACACTTGCTGATACAGAAGCCATAAAATAGACCCTCTTTCTTGCTGGCCCAAATCAGTTTCTTATGCTCCTGTACTGAGTTCAGTTCTACAGCTGAGAAGTTATTTTTCTTTTTTCTTAGTAGCTGGTGCAGTGCTGCATTTTTGACTTTTAGTCTGGTAACAATGCTGATTGATAACACACCAATGTTTATGGTTGTTGCTGAGTAATGTTTACTCCGATCGAGGACTTTTCAGTCTCATGTTCTGCCAGTGAGGAGGGGCACGGGAAGCCAGGAGAAGGGGGGGAAGAAGAGGGGAGTGAATGAGCGTCTATGTGGTTCTGAGTTACCAGCTGGGCTTAAACCACAACAGCTCCCCAAAGCCAAATCTGTCCAGATGGGAAGCAATTTTCTTGACAGGCTAAAGAAACTGGGGCTGTTCATCCTGGAGAAGAGAAGTTGCATGGAGACCTCATAGCAGCCTTCCAGGATCTGAAGGGGGCCTACAAGGATGCAGGAGAGGGACTCTTCATCAGGGACTGTAGCGATAGGATATGGGGTAATGGGTTTAAACTTAAACAGGGGAGATTTAGGTTAGATATAAGGAAGAAGTTCTTTACTGTGAGGGTGGTGAGGCACTGGAACAGGTTGCCCAAATTGTAGCTACCCCATCCCTGGCAGTGCTTCAGGGCCAGGTTGGACAGGGCTTGAAGCAACCTGGTCTAGTGGAAGGTGTCCCTGCCTGTGGCAGGGAGGTTGGAATTAGTTGATCTTAAGGTCTTTTCCCACCCAAACCATTCTGTGATTCTATGTGAGCAGGGACACAGGCAGTGGCTGCCCCAGCTCCACGTGTCCCGCACCAAGCAGGAGTGGCGCAGACGCGGGTTTTATGCAATGTCAGGCCACTGGCATAGTTCGGTTTTACTAGAATTTGCCATTGTGTAATAATGTGCCCTCTCCTGTGGCCTTTAATATTAAGATCAAATACTGAATACCCTACATGCACCTAATTAGCTTTAATATGCATCCTGCTCAGCTCAGTAAGTACACCAAAGGGACACAGTCAAAAACAATTAAATCACGATTATTTTTTTTTTATTCTTATTAAAAGAAGACAGCTGGACTACAGAGATTCCTGCAACAGCATTTGCATTAGATGAGATTGCATTTTTCTGTGGAAAAAGCCTCAGAGCCAAAAGGGCTTCAAATAGCACCAGTGGAGGCTGACAGCTGCATTCTTTTTGTGAGTTCCCAAATCATAATTCAGCAAAGGAAAATGAGTTCCTGCTCCGAGTGACTTATCTTCTGATTCCATGCAATGTGTTACATAGACAATCCACGTTGTCCATGCAATGCCTGAGACCAATGAGATCCCGGGGGGGGGGGGGGGGGGAGGGGGGGGATCCACCAGCCTGTGATGACCCACATGAGAGAATTCTCGTTAATTCCTTTGTAATGTTACATAAGGTCATTTTGTTGAATTGAAATTATTGGGATTAATCCTCTTAAATGTTCTCTTAGATACAAGGGAGATCCAACTGCAGCTGGATCATCCCACCACTGGTTCTAGAAAGTCAAAACAGTGTTTTAAATCCCTGTAATGGTTTTGTTAAAAACGTCCCCTGAACAAGGACACAAAGCAGCTTTTTATGGCTTTTTTAGATCACTTACAACTTGTGTAAGCTGTCATTAAATATCATCAAAGCCTGAAAAATGAGACAAATGGGTCCAATGTCAGTTTTACTGCCCAAAATTAAATAATAATTTTGGCTTCCCATCTGCCTCATCTGAAGTGTTTTGATAGCTGGAAGGCGACTTTGCCTTTCAAAACCTTTTCAAATGTTGCTCTCCATAGCCAAATATTCTGTGGACAATAAAGCCTCTTTGGTATGGAAGACAATGGCTGAAGTACAAATATGGGCACGCCTGGCAGATTGATTATATTACTCTCCCACCAACCTGCCAAGGCAAGCACCATATGCTTACCATGGTGCAAGCAACCACCAGATAGCTGGAAACATACACTTTGCCCCACGCCACTGCCCTGAACACTATCCTGGTCCTTGAGAAACAGATTTTATGGTGACACGGCACCCCAGAGAGAATTGAGTCAGACAATGGGACTCATTTCCAGAACAACCTTATAGACACTTGGCCCAAGAGCATGGCATTTAGTGGGTATATACCTTAGTTACTGGACTGTTCTTATCTCAAGCCATGGAAGTTACATTTTTTCAATTCTCCTCCCCATTCCTCTGGGAATGGGGGGGAGGAAGAGGGGGGAGTGAGTGAGCAGCTGCTTGTTTCTGGGTTGCCAGCTGGGTTTAAACCTCTCTGTAGCAGGCACCATCTTTCCGTGCTGTATGTAGAGTTCTAGCACGATGGGATCTTGCTCAGGTTAAAGCTTTCACATGCTCTGGCAGAATTCCGAGTTAATAATCACTGCTATAGAGCCATCCTGATTCCTTACTAACTTCCACTGAATGGTTCTCCATGGAGGACACACTTCCTCCATCACTATGAACTTCCATAATCTAACTACTGCTAGTCAGAAGTGTGAAGAAGAGCATTTTCTCTGGGTCTCAGGTGCACAGCAGGTGGGGCAGCCAACTTGTCAAGTACAGACATTGTTTTGTTGAAGTGAGTGGGGAGAGTAATGCACACTGCAAATCCTACAGCATGTCAAACAGCTGAAACCCCAATAAAAGCTAAGATTCCTTCTGGAAGCTGTATAATCCCTTTGAATTTTCTAGGAAGAGCTATGGGAAATGTAGTGATAGTGAAGGGGTGAAATTTGCCTATTTCTGCTGTGATTTGCCTTGGTGCAGAGAGCACGGCACCTGCAGCTCGGGTCTGACCCAGTATGTTTATCTCAATCCATCAGACTGCCTTCTTGCCATGTGCTCAGATCTTCCAGCCTGAATTAGCAGGGCCTCCGCTGCTCCAAGTGGAACAAATGTCACTGTTGTGTTTTGCTTGGTCTCCTGCTGCTGCTTTGTTAAATTTTGGGTCCTGCTGCCTGTCAGGGAAGAAGCATGATTCTGATTTTGTGAGGTTCAAATGAAGAATTTCACTTTTAAGCTGAACAGCCCACTGCCAAATGGTTAATGACTTTTTTATGTGTATCTTAGAAAACTGAATCTTTCTCTCAAAGACAGATCTTCAGGGCTTTTTCTGCCTTGCTTAAGCCAGCATGTATTGATTGCTGTCCTCAAGTCAGCTAGGCAGCGTTGGCACCGAGGGTGTGATGTCCCCACCATGTCCTGTGCTGTCAAACCAGTTCCCTGTAAGCAAATCTGCTATTCAAAGGCACCACAGAGGCAAATCATTCCATTGATAGAAACCTTGGCCTCTAAAAAGCATCAAAAAGCATGCACCACTTTGCATTAATGGGATGTATTTGCTGTTCTGATCAGTGCTTAAAAAAACACATCCTTGGCTCAGTGTGCAGAAACACATCATCTGCAGATTGGGAGCACGGCAGAACAACTCTATCTGCTGCAGAAGAACACAGTCTTAGAATAGTTAAACAGGTCAAAGCAACATGTATTTGTGCTCAAATCCCGCTGATGTTTATTTACTAGGAAAATATAGCTGAGGATAGCAACCTATCAATTCTTGCTTTATTTCAAGAGCAAATTGCCACCATGGAACCAGACACTTGATGTTTCCCTGCTATCACCCAACAAAGAGAGCATGCTTTACTAACTCAGCTAATGACCAGCAAAGTCACCTCATGTGAATTAGGAAAATAAAAACAACAAAAGGTTCAGGATGAAAAATAAGAATTTCCTTTGCTTGCTTTTGTGATCAAACAGTGGGGGATTCACAGCAGAAAACTCTGCCTTGAAAGAGAAAAATCATAGTAACAGTGAAAACAAATGGCGAGGTCTTGGTGTTATTGAGCTTTACTGAGCCTGAAAACCCACAAGTTTGGCTGCTGGAGAGTGTATGAGGATTCATTCAAAAGTCAGTAATCAGCAGAGAGGGATTAGTGCCTTCCAATAACTGCTCTGAATACAAGGACTCAAGCAACATCCATTATCTTATCCCTTTACACTGGCTCAGGGCCCCAAGTTACACATGTACCATATTCATTATGGCAACAAAGCAAATTTGACCAGAGAAATGCCAACTGTTGTGGTTTAAGCCCAGCTGGTAACTCAGAACCATGCAGCCGCTCGCTCACTCCCCACTTCTCCCCCCAACACCTGGAGGGATGGGGAAGGGAATAGAAAGAATGTAAAACCCACAGGTTGAGATAAGAACAGTCCAGTAACTAAGGTATAATACAAATCCACTAATATTACCACCAATAATAATAACAATAAAGGAAATAACAGGAGGAGAGAATATAAAACTAAAAGGGGAAAAGGAAAAAAAAACAATAAACCCAAGTGATGCAAAATACAATTGTTCACCACATGCCGACCGATACGATACCCAGCCCAACCCAAGCAGCGATCTGGGCCTTCCGGGTAACTCCTCCCAGTTTATATACTGGGTATGACATGCTGTGGGTATGGAATAAATACCCCTTTGGCTAGTTTGGGTCAGGTGTCCTGTTTGCTTCCTCCCAGCTTCCCATGCCCCTCCTCACTGGTAGAGCATGAGACTGAAAAGTCCTTGACTTAGCAACAACTAAAACCATCAGTGTGTTATCAGTGTTGTTCTCAGGCTAAAAGTTGAAATCACAGCATTGCACCAGCTACTAAGAAGGAGAAAAATGACTGCTACAGCTGAACCCAGGAAACCAATGAATAATCCAACAGCACCTTTGGATAAAATCTTCCTTGACGCTGAGCTGCTGGACTCCAACCTGGCTTTTTCTGGAGTGTGGAATATGCTCTGTCCTGCAGAGCCTGACTGCATCTCCATGCCTGCTGCTGGCTCCTGCATGTAGGACTGAGCACTGGCACACTTCTGGCCCATGGGACAGACTCACCTGGCCATTCCTGGACTGACCAAAGAGCCCTCACACCTCAGCTAGGCTGGACAGGCCAAGGATGGTTCCAGATTGTACTGTGCAGGCATTAAAAACCAGGCTATTCTCCTCCCCCAGCTAAGAGCTCTGTTCCTCCATGTTCTGCAGCATGCACAGATAGATTTACTTAAACAATTCATAATGTAGGAAATCAGCTGGAAACGGAAAGTTCAATATCAGATGAAATTGGTTTGGGTATCTGTGAGATGGCATATTTATTTACTAGATTCCCACAGATGTCAAGCACTGATCAGTTATATTAGTACAAATCTACAGATCATATGTTCTCTCATTTGAGGTTTGAAGTCATGTTTCCCTCCTGGTCAGTAAACATCATTTTACTGCTATTCTTTATGGCCACATGACAAAGTACTCTGCCCCTTTTGTTTTACTGTTGACATGTTTCTAGGAGAAAACAAAAAAGATAAGTAAGAGCAATCTGCATGCTTATGTATTCTCCCCTCCATGCAAAAATATATTTATAGTAGAAGCTTTTAGCTGAAGAACTCAGAACACTTGGTGAACTGGTTGGAGAGTTTCCTGGCCCTCTGAATCTTTATCTTAGCAGCCACCCTAACAAGACAGCAACCTGAATTTAGTCTTGAGCATGAACAATGCATGTGCCAAACCCTACTCTGAAGCATCATGCAGAATTGCAGTGCACATTTGGTCCTGGAGGCTGATCTACAGACTGGTTCGGAGCAAAGTCTGAGACTTGTGTCCCTTGATTCACCTCTGGGTTTTGATTTCCAAACTGAAGACTTTTCTGGGACAATCCAGCCCCTGAAAAATGCTTCCCTTGGACCAAGTTGGGATGACTGTATGACGAATCTGTCACACAAGGCTAGGTTAACACTTCCCTGACACCAGAGAGAAAATCTCCTCTTGGGTTCCACACCTACACTGCTGCTGGTTCAGTACTTACTTAACACACAATCTGAAAGCCTGATTTTTCTCACTTAAGTGAATTCACTATAGACTGGTCTCTGCTCCAAAGTGCTCCCATAGTTTGTCCTATGTTCATATGGTGTCTCTCAGGGGAGAGCACGTGTGCAGTGTCTAGACTCTAGGAAGACATGAGGCTACTACACCAGATGGCTTCCATTTCAGTGCAAATGTGTCATGTGGGTTGTTATAAAGGGTTACATGATGAAGAAGAGGCCACAGTGCTTTGCTGCAGCTTTGGTGTAAACCAGCAAGCATCAGCCCTGTGTGGGTGTAGTGCAATCCTGAAACCACTTTATGCTGCCTACCAGAGCAGTAGGGGCCATTTGTGGTCTGCAAATGGACTGGAGAAATCTACTGAACTAAGGCAACCCACAGCAGATGGTATCTCGATATGAGAAGTTTGTTATGTGTCACAGGGAAGGGGCCTTATGGAGATCCCTAAGCTTGAAAATTATGAATCCCTCTATTTCTATCCCTGGGGTTTTTTTGTTAGAAAAGGCAGAGGGGTTGGGAAAGACAGGGAGAGCCTAGGTCCACCTTACACACCACCAGAGATGCAAACTAAAAGAAAAGATAAGCACAACAAAGGCACTTTCTGAAAAGCCAACTATATCAACAAACACCAGTTACTGCAACTTGGTGACTACACTGTCCAGTGAACTCCTGTTCAATAAAGGGCTGATTCTCCTCCCTTTCGGAAAACAATGTGTTCCACACACTGAAATAAATTAGAGCCCCTTGCCAAGGCCCTGGCAGTGTCAGGGTGTGTCAGGCTCTGCCTGGTGGTTAACAAAGGCGTCAGCATGCAGCCAACCTCTTCCTGCCATCTCAGGCTGCCCTTGTGCTGAGTGATTTTTTTTTCTCCTAATGGAAATGAAGAAAACCTCCAGTACAGATAACCCTCCATTATAATGGCAGTACATTTAGGACGGGGCCAAGAAGTGTAAAGAACAAGCCAAATCGCTTTTACTTAAAGTCCTGCCTGAATGTGATAATTTGATGAATTTGATCTGGATGTTTCAAATGCCATTCGCTGGGATTGACTTAGCATATAGATGGTATCAGTTAAAATAATTGAGAACAAGGAAATTAACAGATAGCATCATCAGACTCCTCCTTCCCAACAAAGCTGGTATCCTTTTGCAAGTGGTCTAGGAGACGGCTTGATCCAAACACAGGTCAATCCAATCCAACTGGCATCCTTTCACCTCTGTTCCCCTTTGCTTTCTGTAGAAGGATAACAACATCCCTCTTAACCACAGGCAGAAGACCCAGACACCCTCTTTGCAAGCCAAAGTTCATTATTATTTTGTGCCTAACATTTTTCTGGCCACTGCTGATCACACTTTGTGCTCAGAACCTGATCGAAAGCCCACTGAAGTCCTTGGCAAGATTCACATTCATGTCACTGGGTTCTGAATCAAGCCAATACACTGTGAAGTTTCTCCTAGGGATGTAGGCTTCCAAAAGCAACCCTGGCTGTTTAGCTTCCTAGTATCTGTCAGAGCTATTATTTCTGTTTTACAGAAATAATACACAGCTCAAACCCTGATACTACTTGCAACCTTAAAATGGTGTCGTGGTTTAGACCCAGTCAGGTAACTTGTTCACTCACTCCCAGTGAGTGGTGCCGAGCTGACAACAATCAAGGTCCGTGTCCGTCTCCCCCCCCCTGCACCGGGGCTCTCCCCTTCCCCGCTCCCGGAGGAACAGGGAGGAGGATCGAGAGAGTGCAACTCCTACGGGTTGAGACAAGAACAGTCCAGCAACAAATCACCACCGCTACTATCAGCTAAAACAATGATAAGGGAAAATAACAAGGGAAGAGAATACGATACCACCGGTCAAGAAAACGAGTTCCACCCGGAAGCTCCTGTCCTTCCGGGTAACTCCCAGTTACCCCCCACCCCGGGCATGACGTGCTGTGGTATGGAATACCTCCCCGGCTAGCCCGGGTCAGGCGCCCCGTCTCTGCTTCCTCACAGCTTCCCCTCCTCCCTGGCAGAGCATGAGCCTCACAGAGTCCTTGGTCAGGGTAAACATCACTTAGCAACAACCGACAACATCGGCTTCACCAACACTGTTCTCAAACTAGAAGTCAAAACATAGCACTGCACCAGTTAACACAAAGGAAAAAACATGACTGCTACTGCTGAACCCAGGACAAATGGCTTTCAATTACATTTCTTTTTCATTTTCAATTACATTTCAATTTCATTTCTTTTACAGGAACTAATAGGAGAACATAAGGCTGGTTTGGAAAAAAAGGCAAAAACCACCTGTCATTTAAATGCCTAAAGGTACAGAAAGACTTTTGAAAACTACTTTTCAGAGTCCTTAAATGTGACTGATTTACCCTCAAAAATTAAGCTCCAACACACAGAACAAGCCAGGAGTGACTGAATCTTTCAATACACTCACATCTCAACCATGAGTACACTGCTGCCTTATGGGAGCATTTGATGAACATTTCTTTCTGGTTTTGTTTGGGGTTTTTTGGGTTATGTTAACCCAGAACAGCACCAGAGTCTGGTTCACTGCAATGGTTCACATTCCCACACAAGCATCACCTTACTACCGCAGCTGATCAGGGACAGACAGAGGTGACTTAAAACTACACCGCCAGCAAAAAGAGATGTTAATCAAACCCCAGCTTAGGATTTCAGAGGGCTGCCTGTGAAATGCTGCATGGAATAAATCAAAGAAAACAATGACAGGAAGCAAAGAAACAAACCAAAGTGGTGTGAAGGGGAATTAAAAACAGTAACTGAAGCCTCGCCTTTTATGCATTCTAAGGGAAACCCCTGCCAAAACTGCACAACATTGTCCCTCA
Source organism: Pezoporus flaviventris (assembly GCF_033815535.1). Classification (NCBI taxonomy): domain Eukaryota; kingdom Metazoa; phylum Chordata; class Aves; order Psittaciformes; family Psittacidae; genus Pezoporus; species Pezoporus flaviventris. The sequence continues at coordinate 8,713 of NW_026892668.1, read as the reverse complement.
GCTGGTTTCCAAATAGAGGTGTAGCTCTTTAGTTAAAACAGATGTTAGGAACATTGAATAAGGAGACTAATTTGCCTTTCTTGTCATAGAATCATTGAATAACTCGGGCTAGAGGTCCCTGCCCAGAGGACCAGGTAGGTCAGTTTGCACAGATCCTTGTCCCACTGAGTTCTGAAAATCCCCAGGGATGATGATTCTCTCCTTCCCTGGGCCCAGTTCAACTTTTGCATCAACCTCCCGTGAAGCATTTTTTCCTTGTATTCTATCTTGATTTCCATGAAACATGTCTGTTGCCACTCATCCTTTCATGGTGCATCTCTGAGAAGAGTCTGGCTTCATCCTATCTCTTTGGGTGTTGGAACTAAGCAATGAGATCTTCCTCAGCTTTCTCTTTTCCAGCTCACTTGGCCTCCACTCAAGCTGTGCACCAGCCTCAACTCCTTAGTGGCCCCAGTTTACCAGGGGTTTACCTCTTTGTTTAGGAGACCCAAAACTCAACACCACATTTCAGATACAGATTTGTGTGTACCAAGTAGAGGAGAACAAGGCAAGATTTAGTCCCAAATGATTTCACACCACCTCATTTCTTAAAGTCATTAAATACATATATAAAATGCTACAGTTAAACCTGCACTTCTAAAACCAGACTATGTTTTTCTTCTCCTGACACAGGTAACATGGCAAATAACTGAAATAAATTTGAAAGCTGAGAGCACCTGAGGCAAAAAGGAAATGAGGGTGGCATGTAAAGGGCCACAGAATCTTTTTTTTCTCCTGATCATTTTCCAAGAGGTGTAAGAAAAAGAGCATGGATTCAAGAAGTGACACTAAAATTGGGTGGCAATCAGCCCACTCCCGGTGATACATGTGGGTGCTAGGGATATAGATAGTAGTAGCCTGGAGAACATAAAAAAGGACTACAGAGCCCTGGGGAAGGCGGTTATGGGCTCTGGAGCTCAGATAGTCTTTTTGTCAGTTCTCCAGGATAAAGGGGAGGACCTCAAAAAGGCTAGGAGGATTGGCCAGGTTTGGGTATCTAGAACATGGGACTCAATTTAGTAGTCCAGGACTACTGGGGGCTGGTGGAGCCAGTCTGACAAAGGGAAGACTGGTTTTGGTAGAAGGCTTGCCAGACTGGTCAAGGATGCTTTAAACTAGATGTGTTGGGGGAGGGGGACATCATCCCATCCCAACACACCCAGTCAGTTGCCAGCACCTATAATAAATGCTCGGAGCGATGTAGAGATATTCCAATCGCTCCAGCCAATGAGCCAGCTTCATTTGGAGCTCGGCTCAGATGCCTCTATACAAATGCCCATAGCATGGGGAACAAACAAGAGGAATTAGAGATGTGTGCACATCTACGGGGGTATGATATAATAGGCATCACAGAAACATGGTGGGATGGCTCCCATGACTGGAGTGTTGGAATGGAAGGTTACAGGCTCTTTAGAAAAGACAGGCCTGGCAGGCGGGGAAGGGGAGTTGCCCTTTATGTTAGGGATAGGCTGGAGAGTATGGAACTTTGCCTGGGGACAGGTGAGCAGTTGACAGAGAGCTTGTGGGTCAGGGTTAAAGGCAATATAACTATGGGAGACATTACTGTGGGGATATGTTACAGACTGCCTGATCAAGGAGAACCTGTGGATGAAGCACTCCATAGACAGATAGGAAAAGCCTCACGCTCGCAGACCCTTGTTCTCAGGGGTGACTTCAACCACCCTGACATCTGTTGGAAGGACAGTATGGCCCAGCACAACCAATCCAGGAGGTTCCTCGATTGTGTAGAAGACAACTTCCTTATGCAAGTAATAGAGGAGCTGACAAGGAGAGGTGCCATGCTTGACCTCCTGCTCACCAACAGGGAAGGGCTCGTTGGAAATGTGACTCTCCAGGGCAGCCTTGGATGCAGCGATCATGAGATGCTCAAATTTGAGATCCTCAGGACAGTGAGAAGATCATGCAGCAAGCTCACTGCCCTGGACTTCAAAAGAGCAGACTTTGGCCTCTTCAGGAACCTGCTTAAGTACAGTTTCATAGGATACAGCCCTAGAGGGCAGGGGGTCCCAAGACTGTTGGTTGATATTCAAGGATCACCACCTACAAGCACAGGAGTGTTGCCTCATAACCAGAAGAAAGTGCAGCAGGAGGACCAGGAGACCTCCTTGGATGGATAAGGAGCTCCTGAGGAAAATTCAAATTAAAAAAGAGGCTTATAATATGTGGAAGCAAGGACAGGTGGCATGGGAAGAGTATAGGGATGTTGTCCGGAAAGCTAGGGACCAGGACCCAGTGAGAATTAAACTTAGCTAGAGGTATTAAAGATAACAGGAAGGGATTCTACAAGTACATAGAAAATAAAAAACAGACTAGGAAGAATGTAGGCCCCCTCAAGAAGCTCTCGGGAGAACTGGCTACACAGGATTTGGAGAAGGCCGAGGTTTTGAAGGGCTTCTTTGCCTTGGTCTTCACTGGCAAATGCTCTGACCACCCCACCCAAGTCCTGGAAGGCAGACGCAGGGACTGTGAGAATGAAGACCTTGCGCCCACGATAGGAGAGGAACAGTTTCAAGACCATCTTAAAAATCTGAACATGCACAAGTCCATAGGACCTGATGAAATCCATCCGCGGGTCCTGAAGGAGCTGGCGAATGAAGTTGCTAAGCCACTAGCCATCATATTTGAAAAATCATGGCAGTCAGGTGAAGTTCCTGATGACTGGAAAAAGGATAATATAAACCCCATTTTCAAGAAGAGAAAATGGATGACCCAGGGAATTACAGACCAGTCAGTCTCACCTCTGTGCCTGGCAAAATCTTGGAGCAGATTCTCCTGGTAGGCCTGCTAAGGCACATGAAAAACAACAAGGTGATTGGTGACAGCCAGCATGGCTTCACTAAGGGGAAATCCTGCCTGAACAATTTGGTGGCCTTCTACGATAGGGCTACAGAACTGATGGACAGGGGTAGAGCAGTTGATGTCATCTACCAGGACTTGTTTAAAGCGTTCGACACTGTCCCACAGGACATCCTTGTCTCTAAATTGGAGAGACATCAATTTGATGGATGGACCACTCAGTGGATAAAGAACTGGCTGCACGGCTGCACACAAAGAGTTGTGGTCAATGGCTCAATGTCCAGCTGGGGACCAGTAACGAGTGGCGTCCCTCAGAGATCGGTGTTGGGACTGGTCTTGTTTAACAACTTCTTCGCTGATGTGGACAGTGGGATTGAGTGTGCCCTCAGCAAGTTTGCCGATGACACCAAGCTGTGTGGTTCAGTTGATACCATGGAGGGAAGGAATGCCATCCAGAGGGACCTTGACATGCTTGTGAGGTGGGCTGATGCCAACCTTATGAAGTTTAACCATGACAAGTGCAAGGTCCTATACCTGAGTCAGAGCAATCCCAGGCACAGCTACAGCTAGGGCAGAGAAGAGATTCAGAGCAGCCCTACAAAGAAGGACTTGGGGGTGTTGGTTGATGAGAAAATGAACATGAGCCGGCAGTGTGTGCTTGCAGCCCAGAACGCCAACCGTATCCTGGGCTGCATCAAAAGGAGTGTGACCAGCAGGTCGAAGGAGGTGATCCTGCCCCTCTGCTCTGCTCTTGTGAGACCTCACCTGGAGTATTGTGTGCAGTTCTGGTGTCCTCAACACAAAAAGGACATGGAACTGTTGGAACAAGTCCAGAGAAGGGCTATGAGGATGATCAGGGGACTGGAGCATCTCCCGTATGAAGACAGGCTGAGGAAGTTGGGGCTGTTCAGCCTGGAGAAGAGAAGGCTGCGTGGAGACCTCATAGCAGCCTTCCAGTATCTGAAGGGGGCCTATAGGGATGCTGGGGAGGGACTCTTCATTAGGGACTGTAGTGATAGGACAAGGGGTAACGGGTTCAAACTTCAACAGGGGAAGTTTAGATTGGATATAAGGAGGAAATTCTTTCCTGTTAGGGTGGTGAGGCACTGGAATAGGTTGCCCAGGGAGGTTGTGAATGCTCCATCCCTGGCAGTGTTCAAGACCAGGTTGGACGAGGCCTTGGGTGATATGATTTAGTGTAAGGTGTCCCTGCGCACAGCAGGGGGTTTGGAACTATATGATCTTAAGGTCCTTTCCAACCCTAATTATTCTATGATTCTATGATTTTATACTGGAAACTCCACAAACCTATCTCAAATATACTATGCAGGAGAACTTTAAAAATCCTGACCGTTTATGGCAGAAGGCCTCACTATTTGTGTTATCACAGATGGGCAAAGTAGTACAATTTGAACTCACTGATCAGAACTAAAAGTACCAGTGTAATAATTCAATTTTCATGCTCTGTCATGTAGGAAAAACTTTACAATATGAATTTAAAAAAAGCTTATTTCTTGACAGGATTGGTAAGAGAAGTAGATAAATACAGAAGTAGATAAATAAAACATAAATTCTGAATTATTTACTGAAGCATATGAAAATTACTCATTTTAAATTCTTTATCACTTATGGGCACTCTCTGGGTATTTCTATCCTCTTTATCTGTTTTTCTGTTGTTGCTTTCTTCTTATAATTAGCAATGGTGAAAGACACTGAACAGACACCAGTATCACCATGGAACATACCAAGATTTAGATTCACTATCAGTACCAGGATCCCCCAGTGCCAACGACAGCTTTCATGTCTCCTGCACATCCCACCTCACTGCAGTTAAGACCTGCCTGGTCCCAGCAACATGCATGCAGGGGGATTCCTATCAAGCACAAGGCTGCTGGCAGGATGAGGTCTTCGGGGCCCTTCCTCCTTTCCAAGGTGACCCTGATGCCATCAGTCAGTGCTGGAGAAATTAAGACCCTTAAGCTGGGATTTGGCATAGCACTCTCCTGTTCCTCCTTACTAGTGTTTCATTAGGGCTCAGCACACGCAGAAAGATGCAGGTAACAAACAAAAGACCATAAGCTCATCTATCGACTGTCCAGTTTAAACATCTGAAAGGTACACACTGAGCGGTGTTAGGCTTCCTGCTGAAGAACTGTCTGGGCAGCAACCACCTAGAGAGTAAGAGCTGAGAGAGCACTGTGGGGGTTTGGCTAAACTGTAAATAATAGAATCATAGAATACTCAGGGTTGGAACAGACCTTAAGATCATTTAGTTCCAAAGCCCCTGCCATGGGCATAGATACCTCACACAAAATCATGCCGCCCAAGGATCTGTCCAACATGGCCTTGAACACCGCCAGGGATGGAGCATTAAGAACTTCCCTGGGCAACCCATTCCAGTGCCTCACCAACCTCACAGTAAAAAATTTCCTCCTTATATCCAATCTAAACTTCCCCTGTTTAAGTTTTACCCTGTTATCCCTTCTCCTGTCACTACAGTCCCTAATGAAGAGTCCATCCCCAGCATCCCTATAGCCTCCCTTCAGATACTGGAAGGCTGCTAGGTCTCCACGCAGCCTTCTCTTCTTCAGGCTGAACAGCCCCGACTTTCTCAGCCTATCTTCATATGGGAGGTGCTCCAGCCCCCCATCATCCTTGTGGCCCTCCTCTGGTATTGCTCCAACAGTTCCACGTCCTTTTTATGATGAAGACACCAGAACTGTACAGAATACTCCAGGTGAGGCCACATGAGAGCAGAGTAGAGGTGGCAAGATCAGCTCCTTTGACCTGCGGGTGAAGCACCTTTTGATGCAGCCCAGGATAAGGCTGGCTTTCTGGGTTGGGAGCAGACACTGCCAGCTCATGTTCATTTTCTTATCAACCAACACCCCCAAGTCCTTCTTTGTAGGGCTGCTCTGAATCTCTTCTCTGCCCAAGCTGTAGCTGTGCCTGGGATTGCTCTGACTCAGGTGTAGGACCTTGCACTTGTCATGGTTAAACTTCATAAGGTTGGCATCAGCCCACCTCACAAGCATGTTGAGGTCCCTCTGGATGGCATTCCTTCCCTCCAGCATGTTGTCCTGGGTTCAGCAGTAGCAGTCATGTTTCTCCTCCTTGGTAGCTGGTGCAGTGCAGTGTTTTGACTTTCAGCTCGGGAACAGAGCTGATAACAATGATGTTTTGGTTTGGCCAAGGACTTTGTGAGCCTCATGCTCTGCCAGGGAGGAGGGGAAGCCAGGAGGAAGCAGAGACAGGACACCTGACCCAAACTAGCCAAAGAGGTATTCCATACCACAGCACGTCATGCCCAGGAGGTAACTGGGAGTTAGCCGGAAGGGCTGGGAGACTGCAGGGTTGGAGGAGGTATCGGTCCGTGCTTGGTCGGGCTGGGGGGGCAAGTTATCGGTCGGCTGGTGGTGAGGTGTTGTATTCTCTTCCCTTGTTATTTCCTTTATCATTATTATCATTGGTGGTAGCAGCAGTGATTTGTGTTATACCTTAGTTACTAAACTGTTCTTATCTCAACCCGTGGGAGTTGCATTCTTTTGATTCTCCTCTCCGTCCCTCCGAGAGCAGGGGGAGGGCAAGAAAGGGGGGAAGTGAGCGAACGAATTACCTGACTGGGTTTAAACCACGACACATGTCAACCGAACCACACAGCTTGGTGTCTTCAGCAAACTTGCTAAGGGTGCACTCAATCCCACTATCCCTGTAATCGACAAAGATGTTGAACAAGACTGGTCCCTGAGGGACGCCACTCGTTACTGGTCCCCAGCTGGACATTGAGCCATTGACAACAACACTTTGCATGTGGCCATCCAGTCAGCTCATTACCCACTGAGTGGTCCACCTATCAAATTCATGTCTCTCCAATTTAGAGACAAGGATGTCAGGTGGGACAGTGTTGAATGCTTTAAACAAGTCCAGGTAGATGACATCAACTGCTTCACTCCGTCCATCAGTTCTGTATCCCCATCATAGAAGGCCACCAAATGGGTCAGGCAGGATTTCCCCTTAGTGAAACCATGATGGCTGTCACCAACCACCTTGTTGTTTTACATGTGCCTTAGCATGCTCTCCAAGAGAATCTGCTCAAAGATTTTGCCAGGCACAGAGGTGGAACTGACTGGTCTGTAATTCCCTGGGTCATCCATTTTCCCCTTCTTGAAAATGGGGGTTATATTATCCTTTTTCCAGTCATCGGGAACTTCACCTGACTGCCATGATTTTTCAAATATGATGGACAGTGGCTTAGCAACTTCATTTGCCAGCTCCTTCAGGACCCGCAGATAGATTTCATCAGGTCCTATGGACTTGTGCATGTTCATGTTCTTAAGATGGTCTCCAACTAGATCCTCTTCTACGTTGGGCCCCAGGTCTTCATTCTCACAGTCCCTGCGTCTGCCTTCCAAGACTTGGGTGGTGCGGTCAGAGCATTTGCCAGTGAAGACTGAGGCAAAGAACTCATTAAGAACCTCATCCTTCTCCAAATCCAGGGTAGCCAGTTCTCCCAATAGCTTCTTGAGGGGTCCTACGTTGTCCCTAGTCTGTCTTTTATTCACTACATACCCATAGAATCCCTTCCTGTTATCCTTAACATCCCTAGCTAAGTTTAATTCCAACTGGGCCTTAGCTTTCCTAACCTGGTCCCTAGCTTCCTGGAAAACATCCCTGTATTCTTCCCAGGCCGCCTGTCCTTGTTTCCACCTTTTATAAACCTCTTTTTTTCCTTCAAATTTTCCTCTGAAGCTCCTTATCCATGCAAGGAGGTCTCCTGGCCCTCCTGCTGCACTTCCTTCTAGTTGGAACACAACACTCCTGAGCTTATCATAGGTGAACCTTGAATACCAACCAACAGTCTTGGGCCCCCTGTGCTGTACGCTCTTCTCACTGTCCTGAGGATCTCAAATTCAACCGTATCATGATCACTGGAACCCAGGCTGCCCTGAAGCGTCACATTTCAAACCAACTCTTCCCTTTTGGTGAGCACGAGATCAAGCATGGCATCTCTCCTAGTCAGCCCCTCTATTACTTGCAGAAGGAAGTTGTCTTCCACACAGTCAAGGAACCTCCTGGACTGCTTCTTCCAGGCCGTACTGTCCTTCCAACAGATATCAGGGTGGTTGAGTCCCCCATGAGAACAAGGGCCTGCGATCATTAGGCTGGTCCTATCTGTCTGTAGAGTGCTTCATCCACAGATTCCTCTTGATCAGGTGGTCTGTAACAGATATCCACAAAAATGTCCCCCATAGCTGTTCTCCCTTTAATCCTTACCCACAACTCTCTGTTGACTGCTCACCTGTCCCCAGACAGAGTTCCATACTCTCCATCCTAACCCTAACATAAATAGCAACTCCCCCTCCCCACCCTCTGGGTCTGTCTTTTCTAAAGAACCTTTAACCTTCCATTCCAACACTCCAGTCATAGGAGCCATCCCACCATGTTTCGGTGGTGCCTATTATATCATACCCTGTAGATGTGCACACATCTCTAATTCCTCTTGTTTGTTCCCCATGCTACAGGCATTTGTATAGAGGTATCTGAGATGAGCTCCAAATGAAGCCGGCTCCTTGGCTGGAGTGGCTGGAATATCTCTACATTGCTCCAAACATTTATTATAGGTGCTGGCAACTGACTGGGTATGTTGGGATGGAATGATGCCCCCCTCCCCCAACACATCTAGTTTAAAGCATCCTCGAAATCAGAGAATATAAATTTACCGTACAGCTAAACTGAAGAAAACAAGGGCATGCTACTAGGAGCTTTCTGCTTAATTAACTAAACATTTCATTCATATGGAGAAATTTGTCCAATTTGGCTAAATAATTAATCACCAAAGGGTGACTGGCGATTAATA